>NC_092251.1:9885000-10075000 GCF_036320965.1 Panulirus ornatus
CATCCCCCCTTCATAATCCTCTCTTAGTCTATGTTTGACATTCCAATTACAGGAGACGTCAGCGCGAACATGTCAACATGATTACATTCCACCCCCCCCCAAAAAAAAAAAAAAAGTTATCATTGTGTGTGTGTGTCCTCTAACTCCACCTTAACTTACTAATCTCATGATGACTTTTCCAAGCAATTGGTGACGAAAGGGGAAGGGGGAGGGGGTGGAGTGTCGACCGTCCGTTGCGCCAAGCACCTAGACGCAGAAGACCTGTATAAGATCTCTCTCATATTCTCTCTCTCTCTCTCTCTCTCTCTCTCTCTCTCTCTCTCTCTCTCTCTCTCTCTCTCTCTCTCTCTCTCTCTCTCTCTCATATCCTTGCTCTACCTGAGCCATCTGGAGGCTGCCTTGCCCGCAGTGCCCTGCGTCGTCGCGTCAACACACACACACACACACACGCGTCATTAACCGCTGAGGACCCAAATACATCTAGGCTCACCACCTGTTGCCGTCAGTGGTCTGGTCTTAAGTCGTTGTACGGGCAGATCACATCACGCTGAGGTGAACAACTTTCCTCCTCTAGTTCGTTCCGTGAAGAACCTGGTCTTCAGTGAGATTGGAGACGGAGGCTATATGCAAGGCAAAGGTCCTTTGTCACTATCAGAACCATGTCAAGACGAGAGGTATGGGAGGGTTGGATGTAGTGAATTGGACGAAACACGAGTGAGTGTGTGTGTGTGTGTGTGTGTGTGTGTGTGTGTGTGTGTGTGTGTGGTGGGAGTAGGAAGAGGAGGCATTGCCACTTGTGAGTGGCCCTCCTCATGCGTATAATTGTCTGGCCTTACTGCCAAGGAGGTTTTGTCTAACATGGATATGTTTTGCCCTAACATAGCTGAGGCCTGCTGGTCCAACGTGGCTGAGACCTGGTTGAGCATGGCTGAGGTCGGCCTAACATAGCTGAGACCTGTTAATCCAACATGGCTGAAGCCTGGTTCAGCATGGCTGAGGTCGGCCTAACATAGCTGAGACTTGCTGGTCCAACATGGCTGAGACCTGGTGGAGCATGGCTGAGGTCGGCCTAACACAGCTGAGACCTGCTGATCCAACATGGCTGAGACCTGGTTGAGCATGGCTGAGGTCGGCCTAACACAGCTGAGACCTGCTGATCCAACATGGATGAGACCTGGTTGAGCATGGCTGAGGTCGGCCTAACATAGCTGAGACCTCTTAATCCTACATGGCTGAAACCTGGTTTATCATGGCTGAGGTCGTGTTGTCCACAGTGGGTTTATCCCGGTTACTTAACTTTTTAGGTTCGTAGAGAAGTGGATCTGGATGAGGCATACGTAGTCTCATAGTAACCTCTATTGACAGAGATGAAACCTATATTGTATTTACCCTTAGAACTGCTTTTCCCAGGAAGAACTGCTCCTCCCAGGATTGACAGAGATGAACTCTGTATTGTATTTACCCTTGGAGTTAGCTGCTCCTCCCAGGATTTCTGCCAGCATTTCAGCAGACACGCTCATGAAATATTTTCTAACAGAGGAGAATAAGACGGGGTAGTTGGTTGCTCTGTTGAGTTTCATAGCCCAGCAAACCTATAGGGAGAGTCATTAAGGCCTGCAACTCTATTTGCTGTTTCAAACCCTCGTTTCATATACCTACTTGTCTTACTATGAGCCACATGCTGTATAGATAAAGCCTCATTAAATAGTTAAAGCAAGAGACAAAAGGATACCCAAACAACATGCCATTCATATATATATAACTTTATACAACCTATGATAAATCACATCATATTGATCAGCTCAGTCTCTTTGAGGGAAAAAAAAAAACACTAATTAAGTCTTAGGTTACAAGGGCAAGAGAACTGGTGGCCTATGGGTCATATATCACGTTAATTTGTATATTCAAAGATGGCCCAGGGTTGAGAAGAAAACGCTATATGGTTCACAGAACTAAACATTCCATTTAGAGCAGGATGAATATCGTACTTAAAAATCATGAATGTAACACATATCCCTGATGTATTTGATAAATTCAAAGGGCATTTTAGCTATTGGCAAGTTTAGAGATAACCCTGTAACGTAGTGATATACACTGTAGTGACTACTGAAAAAAAGATGTATACTGCACTCGTTATCAGAAACATTAATCAAGATACAGACACATTACCATTAAGATACTAATTTATCAATTAAGATACATTCGGAATAATTCACCCCCCGTGAAGTTTATGGTGCTGATAATCTTAAATGAATCACTGTGAACGCTTAAAGAACTCCAGTACTTCACAAAAGGGTCATTATTATCGGCAAGTGACTTAATGTATTCCTGATGTAGATGAATAAAAAAGTTATTCTCAGGTGGGAGAAAGAGCGCGGCCGAGTTCTCTGGAACCCGAGCCATCGGCACGTCCGTCCTCCAGCAAGGCCGGAGCGACACTGGCTGGCTTCACCTCTCTGCTCAGTCTCTCTCACTCTCCTTACCCGCACTCCCCCTCTCTCACACCGGGTAGCCCAACTCCCATCCCAGCCGACCAGCACAGCCTCGCTGTACACGGCCTACCTTCATGTCCTGTTACGACGAAGGTGCTGGGGGGGACCTTCAGGCACAAGGGATGCTTGTAGTGTCTCCAATCACAGTGAGGGCCTATGCTTGGTGACTTCGAGTGAACTGAAGTAAATTCTCCCTTCCTATAGGCTATGGTACGCGATCCTTTCCAAGCATAGTTCGATCTGATTTTCATAGTATTTCAACCCTTTTACAGGCATTCTTGTCCAGGAATGCTCATGGCGTCTCCGACCACAGTGAGGGTCTACTGTGCCTGGTGACTTCGAGTACACTGAAGTAAATTCTCCATTGCAGTAAGCTATTGTTGGCAGTCCTTTCCAAGCACAGTTCGATCTGTTCTTCATGGTTCTTCAAACTTTGCTTTACAGCTTCAAGTAATATGGAGCCAAGCTTTTCTGTTATGCTGGAAAGAATGATGTATGATTATGGAAAGTTTCACCTCAGAATTTCTTTCTGTGAGAGAGAATGGGAGTTTATATCACCTGTAATTTAGATGGAATGAATTGATATTTGCTGCTCTGAACAATGGTCAGTGCAATGTTACGTGCCCTTCATCGGTCTCCCAGTGAGTTAACAAGAATATCATTATTATCGAGTGTTCTCAGACCTACTTCGCTCTTTTCAATTGGAAAGAATCCACATTCTTTTTTGTATGTTTCAAGTGACTCTTAAGTCCCTATCTTTAATAGGTGTGATGTAAGGTTCTTTATCGTAAAGTGAAGGAGAAAAAGAAAGTCATGATGATTTGTTAGGGTTGGACGAAACCAATTTCATAACGTTATCTGGAAGGACGAAGTTAATTTTGCTGCTCGTAAATGAAATGAGGGCAGGTTTCGCCATTATAGAGTTGAGGTGGAACGAACGTCCAGGTTAGAGTCAGCAACTTAAAGAACAGTACTTTCTTTTTCTACAGATTTAAGCTGCATTTTGTTGCACTTGTGCATGGCTAATGAGCTAACAGATATTATGTTCTAATAAGATAAGAACATTTATTAATTATTTCGAAGAAGTCTATTAAATGTTTGCCTTTGACGAATACATTAACTTACCTGATAGATAGTCTCATTAACTTGTTTACATTAATAAGGGACATTACTATCATCAACATAACAAAGAACCAATTAGCCTTATATCCCAGGGTGAAATTAATACCAAAAACCATTAATACAGGAATATTACTGTTATCTACGTAACAAAGAACCGATTGGCCTTATATCAGGGTGAAATTAGTATCGTATACCAATGACACAGGAATATCAGTGTTATCTGCAGAACAAAGAACTAGTCAGCCTTACATCCCAATTAGCCTCATATCAGATGCTTCCAGTAATAGTCTTCATGTTTTAAGAGATTAAACGATTACCAGAGTTGAATACTGGGAACTGAAGACTAAGTACGGGCCATTTGGAGACTAAGTACCAAGAAGTGACGATGAAGTACCGGTCATTAATGATAGAATACCTGGAGCTGATGAGTCGATAAGGGAAACTGGCAGTTAGGTGTCGAACGATTGATTATTACAGGAAATTGGCAAGATGTATACAGTGGGAGGAGTGACAGCTTCCTCCATCTTGGCACATAACCCGTGGAGAGAATACACACCACGTTCTGTAGGAGCTACCAGCAAAAGTGTGGTGTTATTCTAAGATTAAAGTTGAAAGGAATAGACGAGACCATTTCTTACGATCTGACGGTAATGGAGTGACTGGTGGTAGGATGAATTGTAAGTACAAAAATATACAGATAAGACATGGCGGTCTAACTAGGCAACGGAACGAAACACAACAGCGTAGTAGGTTGGATATAGCATCGTGTTGAGGGGGATACACGCAGCGTAAGTTGTCATACATTAACAAGTAAGTGGTAGCATAGGTGGCTGGCAGTGAATGGCATTCCTTCATTGAAAGATGAATGGAAGGGGACGGGACGCCAAAAGGTCGGGGTGGTAAGGTGATGCATAGTCAGGAGAGACTGAAGATGCATTACACGAAAGTGCACTTGGGACTTATCGTGTTTCATTTTTCTTCGTGGTTATTGGCAGGTACTTAGATCACGTTCATTATATATATAGGTATATATTTATATATGTGTGTGTGTGTGTGTGTGTGTGTGTGTGTGTGTGTGTGTGTGTGTGTGTGTGTGTACAGAGGCCGTGGCGTGTATAAACAATCTTATAGACTGTGTGTTCGATCTATATGAGATAAGAATCCTGATTGGTCACAGAATGTTATCACGATCACTTCACTCCTCAAGTTGAACTGTTTTACGTAGGAAAGCTGACACACTTGGTCTTTGCTGTCTGAATTTACAGACTTTATCCAACTTATTGAGGAAGTTTCATCATTCATGTGAACGGTAACTGAAATATCTTGATGAGGATAGATATTGATGTAAACCATTTACCACTGGGTGCCCATGATTCGAACCTAAGCGCGCTCGACTGCAGGCGAGGCCGTACGAGGCTAATGGTCAGTTACGCTACCCACTACACTATTTATGTTATCTAGAGTATAATTATCTGCACTGACATGTGGTATGGAGTTCCGCCCGTTGTCATCAACAACTGCAGAATGCAAGTCAGGCAAAATTGTTTTTCCGTATCACATTTCGAGAATGAAAGTTGCGCTCGTTTTGCCCCCTGTATGGACTTGGGCAACATGCTGGCGCTTCGTTAAAGTCAAGCGTTGATGAAGGTTCTGGGCGATGCTGCAATCGTGGCGAGGGGACTCACATCTAAGGAGCAGATTTAGTTCCCACTGGCCGCTGGCGATAACCACACAATAACCTAAGGGAAAATGACGATTCGGTGCTTGTTCGAATGAGCATCAGAGACATTAGACCTACCATTCACTCGTTCACTTCACCGATGGGTCGAAGCTGCTGTTCGAAGGCTTCGACCAAAGGTGTTTGGTTGTGGTGTATTTTGTCACTGCCCTTACCCTCCACCTTCAACTGGTCTTCCCTTCCTGACCCATCCTGCCTTACACACACCTCTCCTTCCTACTTCCTACTACCTTCCAGCTCTACTTCCTACTACCTTCCAGCTCTACTTCCATGCCAATGCCTTTCCTTCCTTTCCCTGAAGCCTTTCCACTGGTCCCCATCCCTCTATTATCTATTCCTCACTATTTGCCCCGTTCCCGTAGTATATCCCACCGCCCCACACATTTCCCCACTTGTAGTGCCATGGACGTAATCAGTCTCATAGTTACATTGTGTATATTTGGTAGTCACAGGCATTTAGCCTTTCGCGAGGATACAGAAGCATACAGAGTATCATCAGCTCAGGGGGGAGAAGAGGAGAGTGAGGGATGTGGAGGATGTGAAAGGCTGAAGGAGAAGCAGAGGCCATCTAAGAGAGTGAGGGATGTGGAGGATGTGAAAGGACTGAAGAAGAGGCAGAGGCCATTTGAGAGAGAGAGAGAGAGAGAGAGAGAGAGAGAGACAGACAGACAGACAGACAGAGAGACAGAGAGAGAGAGAGAAAGAGACAGAGCGTCTCAAACAAACGAAGACAAAGGCAACGAAGGAATGGCACTTGAAGTCACAGCGAGCCCAGTCTTCAGGCAGTAAAGATAATTTCACTCGCCATTACCGTCTACCAAGTCCGGGCAACAAGTTATAATAATTTCATAAGTGCGACTGTAACTGCAGCAGCAAGTAATTGAGCCTCAGGAGAGGGAATACAATTACGGAGTAAAGATCCTACGGAAGAATTATGGTGACAGCAAAACCTGCACTCTTTTGTCTCCTGCAGTATTTTTCCTTTCCTCTTTTTCTTCTCTATTTTAGGAATTTTTTTTTTGCATTTTTTGCTTTAAAAGAGAGAATGTCCTTTACGTTTCTGTGTAGTGTGTGTGCCTACATAGTGCGCACGTCTCTCTTTTTTTTTTCCCTCGAAATGTGTAAGATGTGTGTGTGTATGTGTGTGTGTGTGTGTGTGTGTGTAATTCCATAAATGTACCGTATGGGAAGGGTATTTTACACTCTATTGTCATACAACTATATTTTTTTTTTCGTAAATTCGTAATGTTGTTGGGTGGGCTGTGTGTGTGTGTGTGTGTGTGTGTGTGTGTGTGTGTGGATGAGATTTTCTTTAGTTTTCTATAATTGATAATAATATTTATTGTTGTATTGGATGTCGCTCTTAGGTGACTGTTTATTTCTAAACCAGTTTTGATCAACAGCGTTTTGACATATTGACCAAATGCTATTCAGACCGAGGTGGAATTACATTTTCACGAATGGTAATGTAACTTTGACGACGGAACACCGTAATATGTACAGTAGCTGGCTAAAGGTAGACCAAATGATATCTCTTATCTATATTGGTTGACTTTTTTGAATACGTATGAAAAATGTTCATTTGCTCTATTATAGAGTACTGTGTATGGGAACCATGATATGTACTCTCATTGGGAGGGGGAAAGAGAGTACTCTCTCTCTCTCTCTCTCTCTCTCTCTCTCTCTCTCTCTCTCTCTCTCTCTCTCTCTCTCTCTCTTTGACTCAAACACACACACACACTCACGCAAACACACACACACTCACACACACACACACACACACACACACACACACGCAAACATGCACACACACACACATACACACACACACACACACACACACGCAAACACACACACACACACACACGCACACACACACACACGCAAACATGCACACACACACACACACACACACACACACACACACACACACACACACACACACACACACACACGCAAACATGCACACACACACACACACACACACACACACACACACACGCACACACACACACACACGCAAACATGCACACACACACACACACACACACACACACACACACACACACACACATCACCCTCATAAAGATGGGTGTTAACCATTCGTTTGTGAGAGCGCACACTACGCCCTCATAACCAGAGATGTAAACTCGTTCGTTTATGAGGGCATAACACTTCTCAGTATGCCTCTCCTCATTTCCTCTATAGTTACATTCTCATTGTTTTTCCTCATTTTTTTCTCATTTTCATTTTGTTCTTCATCGGTAGGGCGATAGATCAAAGAGAGCGAGTAATCGCTGAACGCACATCACTGTTACTCTAGTCTGCGATCAGAAATTTGGGACAACGACGTTGAACTCTCTAAGAGACGACGCTTGAGCGCAAAGGTACAACAATTCTTTTAACTTCAAAAAATCGTACCGTCGTAGCCGTGGTTCGTACTTTCGTACCCGTGGTTTGTATCGTCGTACCCGTGGTTTGTACCTTCGTACCTGTGGTTCGTACCTTCGTACCCGTGGTTTGTACCGTCATAGCCGTGGTTCGTACCTTCGTACCCGTGGTTCGTACCGTCGTACCTGTGTTTTGTATCGTCGCACCTGTGGTTCGTACTTTCGTACCCGTGGTTTGTACCTTCGTACCCGTGGTTCGTACCGTCGTACCCGTGGTTTGTACCTTCGTACCCGTGGTTTGTACCGTCGTACCCGTGGTTTGTACCGTCGTACCCGTGGTTCGTACCGTCATACCCGTGGTTTGTACCTTCGTACCCGTGGTTTGTACCGTCGTACCCGTGGTTCGTACTTCGTACCCGTGGTTTGTACCGTCGTACCCGTGGTTCGTACTTCGTACCCGTGGTTTGTACCGTCGTACCCGTGGTTCGTACCGTCATACCCGTGGTTTGTACCTTCGTACCCTTGGTTTGTACCGTCGTAGCCGTAGTTCGTACTAGAATTAGACGGGTGTGTTAAGTGACACATCTAAAGTCTTCCTCATCTTTTATTGGCAGTGATGTGTCATGGCTGGAGATCTATGTCGTAGTCTGTGAAGAAGAAAAAAAATAGAGTCTTCCTTCAAAGCTTTAACACCGTGTCCAGGCTATTGTGTGTGTGTGTGTGTGTGTGTGTGTGTGTGTGTGTGTGCGCGCGCGCTTGAAAATACTTTAGACCAACGTTGTTCAATCGGTCATCAAAGCATGACTGAAGCATTTTTTCCTAAATAGTGTAAAATCAAGTTAACATTCCATTTTTGTTTATCTTACAACAATGATCTCATTTGCCCATCACCCTCACCATATATATATATATATATATATATATATATATATATATATATATATATATTTTTTTATACTAATCGCCATTTCCCGCATTAGCGAGCTAGCGTTAAGAACAGAGGATGAGGACTGGGCCTTTGAGGGAATATCCTCACCTGGCCCCTTTCTCTGTTTCTTCTTTTGGAAAAAAAAAAAAAAAAAAAAATGAGGGGAGGATTTCCAGCCTCCCGCTCCCTTCCCTTTTAGTCGCCTTCTACGACACGCAGGGAATACGTGGGAAGTATTCTTTCTCCCCTATCCCCAGGGATAATATATATATATATATATATATATATATATATATATATATATATATATATATATATATATATATATATATATATATATATATATTGGAAAGGATCACAATTTTGCGCGTGATCAAGATATTCCTATGAGTCCGGTGTATATCAACTGACTTATATTTCTCTCTTGTGTCTCCCCTGATGATGTGATTATTACACGAACGTGCACTTGGGAACTTTTCGTGTTTCATTTTCCCCGTGGACTCATAGGAATATATATATATATATATATATATATATATATATATATATATATATATATATATATATATATATATATATATAATCTCCATGACCATCATCTTATACCAAATCTTTATGACCAATAGAATGAGTTGAAGAGCACTGAAACACTCGATAATTTCTCTCTATATATTTGTTAAATTAGCGTTTTTTTCCCCCATCTTACTTGGGCATGTTAAGTCCTGGATACTGTCTCATGCTGAAGCATTCATTATCTTGAGAGGCAATACGAGATGGTCTCCAGCGCGCACGACCAGAGACAAATAGAACCACACAGACGCGAGGGAACCCCACAAAGTGTTTTCTCAGTGGAGTTGACCCGTCCTCAAACACTCTCATGAAGGGACCTCATTTCTCAGGTGATGAGAGGAGGAGGAGGAGGAGGAGGAGGAGGAGGAGGAGGGAGGGTGAATTGGTCCAGGAGAAGGGGTGGAGGGGTTTGAGAGGAGGAGGAGGAGGAGGAGGAGAAGAGTGGATAGGGCACCAGAAGTGGGGAAAGAGAAGAGGAGGAGGACAAAGGGAGAGGGTAAGTGATGCACGGCAAGGGGAAGAGAGAGAGAGAGAGAGAGAGAGAGAGAGAGAGAGAGAGAGAGAGAGAGAGAGAGAGAGAGAGAGAGAGAGAGAGATGGGAGGGAAAGTGGATGGTGCATGAGAAGGGGGTGATAGTGAGAAGGGTGGGAGGAGGGAGTTGGAGGGGAAGGTGGGGGGAATGGTGGATGGTGCATGAGAATGAGGGTGAAAGTGAGGCAGGAAAATATGAGGGGTTAGGTGGAGGGGTATCGTGAATGGTGCACGAGAAGGACGCTGAAGGTGAGGAGAGAAGAGAGTAACTCATTCGAAATTGCTCACTAAAATCTGTGAGCGCAGTGAACAGAGTCAGTTCTCTCTGTTCGCCCACAGAGATGAAATAACGTTAACTCATAAATGTTCTTTATGAATCTCTATAATTCCTTAGAACAGAAGAACACGTTCAGGTGTGGAGGATATGGTGGATGGAAAGTGTATCATGTGGAGGATGTGGGAGAATGGAGTGTGATATGCTTAAGATTTATCGTGTGGAAGGTGTTGTATGTGGATGGTGTGGTAAACTAAAGTATGATGTATGGTGCGAAGATGGAGGAGTTACGTAGAGAGGTGTTGCTCATTGACAACGTTATAAAGAATAGGGTGACGTGCAGGTTGGTGCTGTGGACTTTGCACTGTGCAGTGTATGGATGACTGCAGTAAATAGCTGGAGCTGACGAGATCTAGTGCTGTATCAACTGGCAGTATACATAGAGGGTCTTACTCTATAATATTGCTCTTCACACCTTCAGTAGTCAGGCAACGTAACTGCCTGAGCCACACGAGAGAGTGTGGTAGAGCAAGACCCATATAAACCCCACGTACAGCCAACGACCCGTCCGTCCGTCTTTGTCAATGTCTCGTGGTGAACCGCAGCCAAAGAGACGCTTTATGAATACCGAAAAGCATTTGTGTCTGTGGTGAATGAGACGCGTAATTCTCCACCAACAGTGACACTGGAGAAATATTGCGTCCACCAGCAGTGGGTTAAAGGGGGTAAGGTATAAATTTCGGAACACAAAACTCACCAACATTTTCCAAAAAGTTCCAGGCAGGAATACACTATCGTAGCCAGGCACTACGCGCTGGAATATTGTCCATGATGGAAACACCAGCCAATGTTGTGTGTTGATATGTATATATATATATATATATATATACATATTTATATATATATATATATATATATATATATATATATATATATATATATATATATATATATATATATATATATTGGTTATCCCTGGGGATAGGGGATGAAGAATACTTCCCATGTATTCCCTGCGTGTCGTAGAAGGCGACTAAAAGGGGAGGGAGCAGGAGGCTGGAAATCCTCCCCTCTCGTTTTTTTTTTTTTTTTTTTTTTTTTTTTTTTTTCAAAAAGAAGGAACAGAGGGGGGCCAGGTGAGGATATTCCACAAAGGCCCAGTCCTCTGTTCTTAACGCTACCTCGCTAATGCGGGAAATGGCGGATAGTTTAAAAGAAAAAAAAGATATATATTGGAAAGGATCACAATTTTGCGCGTGATCAAGATATTCCTATGAGTCCATTTTCCCCGTGGACTCATAGGAATATATATATATATATATATATATATATATATATATATATATATATATATATATATATATATATATATATATATATATATATATATATATGTATATATAGCCACAGGAGCAAAGAAAGAAAAGTTGTTGCAAGATCTCTATATTACACCTTCAGACAAAGGGACAGGAGGAAGGTACAGAGGAACAAACAAAGACCTTGGTAAGGTAATCCAATGTAACCCGAGGGTAAGGGCATCTCATACCTGACCTGTGTCTGGCAACATGTGGGTCACGGAGGTAAAGACATATTCCCATGATCATATCCGCCATCAGCTTGTTACATCAAAGATGGCCAGAGCTCGTACCAATCCCACATTATTTTTCTAAATGATCCTGCCATAGAATAGGATTCCACAATATTTCCTATTCTTTTTTTCCCCCAGAACACAGTGTGTGTGTGTGTGTGTGTGTGTGTGTGTATAAAGGTGGAAGTGTTTTCGCCCCCTCGTTTGAGTGTGGGTTATGAGGTGGCTTTGTGCTGGAATTAGGCGCTATTGTGTTGGTGCATATGTTATACACTGGACGTGTTTTGGTCGCCCTATTTCGAAACCTACGAATATGCTCGGGCTATCCTTACGTGGAGGATAATACCACCGGCAAATCTTTTATATCATGGTGTCATATACGACGAAAGTTCTCAGGAGGAAAGAGTAAAGAAGAATCGAATCTTCCGTGTTCTATACACTCTATCTACGAACAGAAGTAGATGATATGTGACACCTTGGAGAACTATATTCTGAAAAGGTGATAGCAAAACCCGCATCTCTCGTGTGTATCAGGAGGTGGAACTCAAGCGAAGAAAATGATCCAGTAGAGGGCATCGCAAGATGACGTATGTCACGCCAAGAGAGAGAGAGAGAGAGAGAGAGAGAGAGAGAGAGAGAGAGAGAGAGAGAGAGAGAGAGAGAGAGGAGGGATTGGGCGACAGCCTTCAGCACATTGTCGTATGAGCCTATGAACACCTTCAAGCCTTCCGAACCACATATCGGATATGAATCGACCACTTCGTCTTTGGTATACACGCAATAGATAAACGCCGAAGGGGGTTCTCCAATTCCCCCGTCGAGAAGCCTGACATGTTACGCAAGTGGTTGTAAGATGCGACAAGACCCAAGATGGGAGAGTGTGCCATCATAGCTTACCTCACCTGAACATTGTTATAGCATGGTATGGCTATCGACACTATCAGCCATCTGGACACCTGTACAAGCCTTTATTGCTGCGACTGTTCCACGAAATCGTGAATAGGTGAATGAATGATCTAGTGAAAACGAGCTCTTGAGTTTTCTAACATTAATTTAAAGTGTGTGTGGAATTAAGTATCCTAAATGTCAGTGGATGAGTATCCAGGCGTAAGCTATGTGATCCCATCCCTTTACAAAACAAAATATTGTGAACGATATCAAATCCAGCGTGTCATCTCCCAACGGTCGTGATATACACTGCGACACATATACGAAACTACGGTGGAGAACATCAGAAAGAAATCTAAGGTGAAGAATTCACCGATATTGAGGAAGTTAGTCTGGTAGTCACTGAGAGCCTAACTCAGGAATGTCATGTCCAAAAGTACAAAATTAAGAGAATCCAAGTATTTCGTCTTGGGATTGTGGTATGGTCTCTGATCTCTTAGTTAAGCTGATGTGTCCTTCGTCTATCGTGTTTTCTCTCATTATCTGTTACTTTCCTCTGTTTCTCCTTGGATTCCCTCTATGTCCTCTATATTCTAGTCCTTCTGTTCCCTTCGCTTTAAGTCCGTTTTATCTCGTGGTTCGCTGGTAGTGTCTCTCACACTGTCGTTTGCCATGATCTTTCCCAAAGCGATTCTCGTCTCCAGACAAAAGGCGACGACGACACTGGCGCGGGTCTCCGGAGGCCGTGTTCACATACACCTTTTGGTTATTCGGTCAACATCAGATCAGGACATTCACTTCAGCAGCACTTGACCTTCATTATTAAGTCGATCAGAATCAGCCGCTCTACACCTCTGTAATACTGTGTACCAGACATGGACTGTGTTATTAACGCTAATACAAGATCTCACTGCAGAATATAGCTAACTACTGCACTGTGAATAATAGATTCAGGGCTACAGACTTCACATTTCTTTCGCGTAGATAACATTTTCTCTCTCTTGCGTGTACGCCTGGGTTTCGAGCGGGCTTGGTCCTCTCCCAAATATCACGTTTGCATAGCAATACTTTTCGTCTCACTGTCACTGGCTTCCACGCTTTGTCTGCGACCAAGAGTTAGTTTACTTGGCTCATCCTCTGCTTCGCGAGAACTAGCAGACTGAACAGAGTGTCTCCAGGGAGGAGGGAGCGTCTATGACCCAAATGCAACACGGTGGCAAGGCCTGCGTCCTGGGACGCAGGCACGAAATCTAGGAAAGCAGCGACTCCCGTGTTTGTTGACTACTCGTTTGTTCACACAGCGTCCAGCAGTCGTCGCTTCAAGGGAGGGGAAGGCTGTTTGCTTTGACGAGGTCATGAAATCTGTGCAGTGGGTGGGTCTGCTGCCCCCGCCTTGCCTTCCCAGAAAGGCAATGGGAATATAACGTTTTTGTAAGATCTGGTTTGACCATTATTTCTTATGGCCAAAATATTTTTTTAGAGGCAATACTCCTCTTCAGGTCAAGTTTGAAGTTATCTTTATATCAGTTATCTTATAAACGATTATAGCTACGTTTGTCGATATACGCCTTTGGTATTATACCAAATGTTTTCTCGTCTGTGGATGGTACTAGGTGTACTGTCTCCTGGTGTCTGTGTATGGTACTAGGTGTACTGTGCCCTGGTGTCTGTGTATGGTACTAGGTTTACTATGTCCTGGTGTCTGTGGATGGTACTAGGTGTACTATGTCCTGGTGTCTGTGTATGGTACTAGGTGTACTGTGTCCTGGTGTCTGTGTATGGTACTAGGTGTATTATGTCCTGGTGTCTGTGTATGGTACTAGGTGTACTGTGTCCTGGTATCTCTGGATGGTACTAGGTGTACTATGTCCTGGTGTCTGTGTATGGTACTAGGTGTACTGTGTCCTGGTATCTCTGGATGGTACTATGTGTACTGTGTCCTGGTGTCTGTGTATGGTACTAGGTGTACTGTGTCCTGGTGTCTTTGTATGGTACTAGGTGTATTATGTCTTGGTGTCTGTGTATGGTACTAGGTGTACTGTGTCCTGGTATCTCTGGATGGTACTAGGTGTACTGTGTCCTGGTATCTCTGGATGGTACTAGGTGTACTGTGTCCTGGTATCTTTGGATGGTACAAGGTGTAATATGTCCTGGTGTCTGTGTATGGTACTAGGTGTACTGTGTCCTGGTATCTCTGGATGGTAAATAACCTGAGTCGGTCCATTTATCTTCTGATGCTCATAACGTCATCTGTCATAAGATGCTGCTACGCTGGCCGGCTGATAATGCTGTCTCGACATTAATGTATGGCGAGGCTATGCTGTCTATGTCTTCTGCATACTGCAAGGCTCCCCCTTGATGGTAGTGCTGTATGATGTTCATCTGTTGCCGATAATGCTGCCTCGTATAGGTACCATGTTGCTGATGATGATGTATGATGTTCATCTGTTGCCGATAATGCTGCCTCTTGTAGATCCCATCTATTTCCGATAATGCTGCCTATTGTAGACCATTTGATGGTAATGCTGTATGATGTTCATCTGTTGCCGATAATGCTGCCTGCTGCAGTTCCCCATTGATGATAATGATGTATGATGTTCATTTGTTGCCGATAATGCTGCCTCGTATAGGTTCCTCGTTGCTGATGATGATGTATGATGTTCTTCTGTTGCCGATAATGCTACCTGCTGCAGGTCCCCATTGATGATAATGCTGTATGATGGTCATCTGTTGCCGATAATGCTGCCTCTTGTAGACCCCTTGATGGCAATGCTGTATGATGTTCATCTGTTGCCGATAATGCTGCCTTGTATAGGTCCCATGTTGCTGATAATGATGTATGATGTTCTTCTGTTGCCGATAATGCTGCCTGCTGCAGTTCCCCATTGATGATAATGCTGTATGAGGTTCATCTGTTGCTGATGCTGCTGCCTTTTATAGGCCCCTCGTGGCTGATAATGCTGTATGGTGTTCATTTGTTGCCGATAATGATGTATGATGTTCATCTGTTGCCGATGATGCTGTCTCGTATAGGCCCCATGTTGCTGATAATGCTGTATGACGTTCTTTTGTTACCGATAATGCTGCCTCGTATAGGTTCCTCGTTGCTGATGATGATGTATGATGTTCATCTGTTGCCGATAATGCTGCCTCGTATAGGTTCCTCGTTGCTGATAATGATGTATGATGTTCATTTGTTGCCGATAATGATGTATGATGTTCATTTGTTGCCGATAATGATGTATGATGTTCATCTGTTGCCGATAATGCTGCCTCGTATAGGTTCCTCGTTGCTGATAATGATGTATGATGTTCATACTGTTGCCGATAATGCTGCCTGCTGCAGTTCCCCATTGATGATAATGCTGTATGATGTTCATCTGTTGCCGATAATGCTGCCTGCTGCAGTTCCCCATTGATGATAATGCTGTATGGTGTTCATTTGTTGCCGATAATGATGTATGATGTTCTTCTGTTGCCGATAATGCTGCCTCGTATAGGTTCCTCGTTGCTGATAATGATGTATGATGTTCATCTGTTGCCGATAATGCTGCCTCGTATAGGTTCCTCGTTGCTGATAATGATGTATGATGTTCATTTGTTGCCGATAATGCTGCCTCGTATAGGTTCCTCGTTGCTGATGATGATGTATGATGTTCATCTGTTGCCGATAATGCTGCCTCTTGTAGATCCCATCTATTTCCGATAATGCTGCCTGCTGCAGTTCCCCATTGATGATAATGCTGTATGATGTTCATCTGTTGCCGATAATGCTGCCTGCTGCAGTTCCCCATTGATGATAATGCTGTATGGTGTTCATTTGTTGCCGATAATGATGTATGATGTTCATCTGTTGCCGATAATGCTGCCTCGTATAGGTTCCTCGTTGCTGATGATGATGTATGATGTTCATTTGTTGCCGATAATGATGTATGATGTTCATCTGTTGCCGATAATGCTGCCTGCTGCAGTTCCCCATTGATGATAATGCTGTATGATGTTCATCTGTTGCCGATAATGCTGCCTCGTATAGGTTCCTCGTTGCTGATAATGATGTATGATGTTCATTTGTTGCCGATAATGCTGCCTCGTATAGGTTCCTCGTTGCTGATGATGATGTATGATGTTCTTCTGTTGCCGATAATGCTGCCTCGTATAGGTTCCTCGTTGCTGATAATGATGTATGATGTTCTTCTGTTGCCGATAATGCTGCCTCGTATAGGTTCCTCGTTGCTGATGATGATGTATGATGTTCATCTGTTGCCGATAATGCTGCCTCGTATAGGTTCCTCGTTGCTGATAATGATGTATGATGTTCATCTGTTGCCGATAATGCTGCCTCGTATAGGTTCCTCGTTGCTGATAATGATGTATGATGTTCATCTGTTGCCGATAATGCTGCCTGCTGCAGTTCCCCATTGATGATAATGCTGTATGATGTTCATCTGTTGCCGATAATGCTGCCTCGTATAGGTTCCTCGTTGCTGATGATGATGTATGATGTTCTTCTGTTGCCGATAATGCTGCCTCGTATAGGTTCCTCGTTGCTGATGATGATGTATGATGTTCATTTGTTGCCGATAATGATGTATGATGTTCTTCTGTTGCCGATAATGCTGCCTCGTATAGGTTCCTCGTTGCTGATAATGATGTATGATGTTCTTCTGTTGCCGATAATGCTGCCTCGTATAGGTTCCTCGTTGCTGATGATGATGTATGATGTTCTTCTGTTGCCGATAATGCTGCCTCGTATAGGTTCCTCGTTGCTGATAATGATGTATGATGTTCTTCTGTTGCCGATAATGCTGCCTGCTGCAGTTCCCCATTGATGATAATGCTGTATGGTGTTCATTTGTTGCCGATAATGATGTATGATGTTCTTCTGTTGCCGATAATGCTGCCTGCTGCAGTTCCCCATTGATGATAATGCTGTATGATGTTCATCTGTTGCCGATAATGCTGCCTCGTATAGGTTCCTCGTTGCTGATGATGATGTATGATGTTCTTCTGTTGCCGATAATGCTGCCTCGTATAGGTTCCTCGTTGCTGATAATGATGTATGATGTTCATTTGTTGCCGATAATGATGTATGATGTTCATTTGTTGCCGATAATGATGTATGATGTTCATTTGTTGCCGATAATGATGTATGATGTTCATTTGTTGCCGATAATGATGTATGATGTTCATTTGTTGCCGATAATGATGTATGATGTTCATTTGTTGCCGATAATGATGTATGATGTTCATTTGTTGCCGATAATGATGTATGATGTTCATTTGTTGCCGATAATGATGTATGATGTTCATTTGTTGCCGATAATGATGTATGATGTTCATTTGTTGCCGATAATGATGTATGATGTTCATCTGTTGCCGATAATGCTGCCTGCTGCAGTTCCCCATTGATGATAATGCTGTATGGTGTTCATTTGTTGCCGATAATGATGTATGATGTTCATTTGTTGCCGATAATGATGTATGATGTTCATTTGTTGCCGATAATGATGTATGATGTTCATTTGTTGCCGATAATGATGTATGATGTTCATTTGTTGCCGATAATGATGTATGATGTTCATTTGTTGCCGATAATGATGTATGATGTTCATTTGTTGCCGATAATGATGTATGATGTTCATTTGTTGCCGATAATGATGTATGATGTTCATTTGTTGCCGATAATGATGTATGATGTTCATTTGTTGCCGATAATGATGTATGATGTTCATTTGTTGCCGATAATGATGTATGATGTTCATTTGTTGCCGATAATGATGTATGATGTTCATTTGTTGCCGATAATGATGTATGATGTTCATTTGTTGCCGATAATGATGTATGATGTTCATCTGTTGCCGATAATGCTGCCTCGTATAGGTACCATGTTGCTGATGATGATGTATGATGTTCATTTGTTGCCGATAATGATGTATGATGTTCATCTGTTGCCGATAATGCTGCCTCGTATAGGTTCCTCGTTGCTGATAATGATGTATGATGTTCATCTGTTGCCGATAATGCTGCCTCGTATAGGTTCCTCGTTGCTGATAATGATGTATGATGTTCATTTGTTGCCGATAATGATGTATGATGTTCATCTGTTGCCGATAATGCTGCCTGCTGCAGTTCCCCATTGATGATAATGCTGTATGATGTTCATCTGTTGCCGATAATGCTGCCTCGTATAGGTTCCTCGTTGCTGATAATGATGTATGATGTTCATCTGTTGCCGATAATGCTGCCTGCTGCAGTTCCCCATTGATGATAATGCTGTATGGTGTTCATTTGTTGCCGATAATGATGTATGATGTTCATCTGTTGCCGATAATGCTGCCTCGTATAGGTTCCTCGTTGCTGATGATGATGTATGATGTTCTTCTGTTGCCGATAATGCTGCCTCGTATAGGTTCCTCGTTGCTGATAATGATGTATGATGTTCATCTGTTGCCGATAATGCTGCCTCGTATAGGTTCCTCGTTGCTGATAATGATGTATGATGTTCATCTGTTGCCGATAATGCTGCCTCTTGTAGATCCCATCTATTT
This sequence comes from Panulirus ornatus, assembly GCF_036320965.1. Taxonomy (NCBI): domain Eukaryota; kingdom Metazoa; phylum Arthropoda; class Malacostraca; order Decapoda; family Palinuridae; genus Panulirus; species Panulirus ornatus. The sequence goes on from NC_092251.1 coordinate 9,904,070, forward strand.
CCGATAATGCTGCCTCGTATAGGTTCCTCGTTGCTGATGATGATGTATGATGTTCTTCTGTTGCCGATAATGCTGCCTCGTATAGGTTCCTCGTTGCTGATAATGATGTATGATGTTCATCTGTTGCCGATAATGCTGCCTGCTGCAGTTCCCCATTGATGATAATGCTGTATGATGTTCATCTGTTGCCGATAATGCTGCCTGCTGCAGTTCCCCATTGATGATAATGCTGTATGGTGTTCATTTGTTGCCGATAATGATGTATGATGTTCATTTGTTGCCGATAATGATGTATGATGTTCTTCTGTTGCCGATAATGCTGCCTCGTATAGGTTCCTCGTTGCTGATGATGATGTATGATGTTCTTCTGTTGCCGATAATGCTGCCTCGTATAGGTTCCTCGTTGCTGATGATGATGTATGATGTTCATCTGTTGCCGATAATGCTGCCTCGTATAGGTTCCTCGTTGCTGATAATGATGTATGATGTTCATTTGTTGCCGATAATGATGTATGATGTTCATTTGTTGCCGATAATGATGTATGATGTTCATTTGTTGCCGATAATGATGTATGATGTTCATTTGTTGCCGATAATGATGTATGATGTTCATCTGTTGCCGATAATGCTGCCTCGTATAGGTTCCTCGTTGCTGATAATGATGTATGATGTTCATCTGTTGCCGATAATGCTGCCTCGTATAGGTTCCTCGTTGCTGATAATGATGTATGATGTTCTTCTGTTGCCGATAATGCTGCCTGCTGCAGTTCCCCATTGATGATAATGCTGTATGAGGTTCATCTGTTGCTGATGCTGCTGCCTTTTATAGGCCCCTCGTGGCTGATAATGATGTATGATGTTCATCTGTTGCCGATAATGCTGCCTCGTATAGGTACCATGTTGCTGATAATGCTGTATGACGTTCTTTTGTTACCGATAATGATGTATGATGTTCATTTGTTGCCGATAATGATGTATGATGTTCATCTGTTGCCGATAATGCTGCCTGCTGCAGTTCCCCATTGATGATAATGCTGTATGATGTTCATCTGTTGCCGATAATGCTGCCTCGTATAGGTTCCTCGTTGCTGATGATTAATTATTATTATTATAATTATTATTATTAATTATTATTATCATTATTATTATTATTATTATTATTATTATTATTATTATTATTATTATTATTATTGTTATCATTATTATTATTATTATTATTATTATTATTATTATTATTATTATCATTATTATTATTATTATTATTATTATTATTATTATTATTATTGTTATCATTATTATTATTATTATTATTATCATAATTATTATTATTATGATTATTATTATTATCATTATTATTATCATTATCATTATTATTATTATTATTATTATTATTATTATTATTATTATTATTATTATTATTATTATGATTGTTATCATTATCATCATTATTAATTATCATTATCATTATCATTAGTTATTATTATCATAATTGTCATTACTATTATTAGTATCATTATCATTATTATTATTATCATTATTATTGATATTATTATTATTATTATTGTTATTATTGGTAGCAATACGAGCATTAGTAATGGTCGTAGTAGTAATAGCATTGATGATTGTAGAAATAGTAATAGTAGAGTAACAGTAGTAGTAGTAGTAGTAGTAGTAGTAGTAGTAGTAGTAGTAGTAGTGGTAGAAGAAGCAGCAAATATTCACATCATTCATATCAAAGTTCTCGATTGTCTCCTCACTAGAAAATCACTGGTTCATTCATTCTCATAAGACAAAAACACCCGAGAAACTCCTTTTCACCTTACTCTCCCCACACTCTCACAAGACTGTTATATTGAACCCCCCAGACACTGTGACACCTCCAAATGTCAACTCCTCCACCATATATACGTTCCAGGAGCATTAAAAGTGCAGGATTCAGTTCGACAACGCCTTTGGGAACGATAAGAGAATACATTCTGAGTGCATACGGAAGATTATCGAAGTCAGAGATGGCTTTTAGAAACTGAATCACACTCACTTCGATTTCACTTACTCTTATGAACTGGAAAGAAGATGGTGTCGCGTTATGCGCTCCTGATCATGATGTATTCACGGGCCAAGCCTAAGGTCGAACGTATGGGTTCGAGTCGTGGTTGTGGTATTGTCAGTCCACAATCAACCCAGCTGTTCATCCACCCCTAGGAGTTGGTCGATAATCTGCGTCGGAGCCAGGCACTCCCCTAGTAACCCAATACCTAGTCACGAACCACCTCTTCTTGAGGGCAGCAGTTACAAGGCTTTCTCTCTCTCTCTCTCTCTCTCTCTCTCGAGAGAGAGAGAGAGAGAGAGAGAGAGAGAGAGAGAGAGAGAGAGAGAGAGAGAGAGAGAGAGAGTGAACCGGGATAAAGTTTTGAATAAAAGGCTCTCAGCACATTCACCTGGTCCTGGGAGTCTCATTAAAAGTTTTAGGGTTGGCTTTTTGCTGGGAGTTGGTCGAAGGTGAAGGACGCTCCTACCCCTTTTGTGGGTCCATTCAGGTCTGAGGAACGTGCCTCGTGGGTCTTGTTGAGGCCTCGTTGACGGTGCCCAAGTATTTGTAGAGGAAATGATGATTTGAGGGGAACATGTCTGGATCTTCGTGGTTATATAAAGAGATACGTACTAATCACTGTGAACCGTTTGAATATATATATATATATATATATATATATATATATATATATATATATATATATATATATATATATATATATATATATATATATACATATATATATATATATATATATATATATATATATATGTATTCCTATGAATTCACGGGGTAATGAAACGCGATAAGTTCCCAAGTGCACTTTCGTGTAATAATCACATCATCAGGGGAGATACAAGAAAGAAATATAAGTCAGTTGATATACAACGAAGAGACGTAGCTAGGACGCCATTTGGTATATGTATATATATATATATATATATATATATATATATATATATATATATATATATATATATATATATATATATACATAAGCCTGGGACAGACACACCACTGAAATATGACGTTACAACTATTGCAGTATAATGAACAACCAACCATCGTGTATATGAAGTGATCCTTGGCTTGATATGTTCTTTAAGTATATTTCCAATTACATGGTCCACAAGAGCTTTATATATTGCTTGAACATTTGCACTGAGAGTAATTATGTAATATCTCCTAGTGTCGTTTATCTGAAATGTGATACACAGAACTTAGACGTTGTCGTGAATGGAGATGAGTTTAAGTTTACATACATACGTAGAATATTGTGTCTGATTGATATATTCTGGGATGTGCAATATTGCAACTGGAAACTCGAGCTCTGGACAATAATAATTGTCCATGCCAGGGTTGAGCAGTACGTGGCGTCGTTTCGCCCGGGAACATTTCACTTATTGAATCGCGTCGCATTTACGATAAAGAATTCATTTTGAGTTAGAAGAATCGGTGTCTCCCCCCCAAAAAAAAATAACTAGAATACGAATGTCATTTTTCAATTGCATATCTGCAACCTATGAATGCCTTTTTGCATTCACCCTGTTTCGAGAATTACGACACGCAGATATGATTGCTTCCAACGTATCGTTAAGCATATAACAAATTTACTAAATCGTTCTTTATTTATTCTATTTATAGGAAATAAGAAATGATAATGCTGGAAATAAAGCATAGATTTTCTGCGTCTCGCCCTTTCTCTCTTTCCTTCTCACTGCATTCAATTGCTGCACCTTCCTTCATCCATGCCCTTGATGAGTCCACTTGTATAGATATTACCAACACATGAATGCACTCCAGAGCTGTACTGTATAAGCAAGGACGTACTAAGTACCCGATGCCCACAGCACTTTCCTATACGAGACTTGTTTATACATCTGTACAAAGACGTGTCCGCTCAAGTGGGAGTTGCAGGTGTACGGAGGTAGATAGCATGTGGTCAGGTATGTCGACAGTCTTGAACTATCCCTTCTCATCTTTCTCACCCTTTACCTCGACACCATCCATCCCCTTTATCGCCCTTGGTCCCACTATTGCCAATTTTGGGGAGCTTCATCCCGTAGTAAAGTACGGCAGACTTCTCGCTACGTTCTTCTGTTAGCTTGTGTTACGAGATCTTAGAAACCTATGTTGGTAGGAAGTGGTTGTGTGTTCTGAACGTCGCTCACTAAAGGCTGAGTCAGATAGTCATCATTATCCACGGTTGTATTCCCACTCGCTCACACCCTTGTATTTACCTGAAGTCAAACGAAACTCAGGATGAATTCATTATCTGAATGTTTCATGACACTACTGTAGCGGATCTGTGGTAACCTCCCATCATAGAACGTGTTTCAAACGTCATATCTGTAATCATAAACATCGAAATGAAACATCTTCATTTGGCGGACGAATCCGATTGGCAAAACTTGTTATTCTCGTATTCCCTATTGCCGGGTCCTGCAGGAAGCCAGCCAGACACTGTGGCTTCCAGAGGATCAGAGACTTGTATCATGGATACAAAAAGTCTCTGGAGTTCGCTTCGCGCTCTCGGCTGCACACCAAAACAAGAGCGCAGGTACTACGGCACTTCGAAAGCTCCTTTGGGGCGTACGGGATCTCACCGGCACAAGACACAGCGTGTGTGTGTGTGTGTGTGCAAAACATCCTCCTCCGTGAACTGGCGAGGCGTATGGTATCAAGAGGGTGCAAGTGTGCTCTCAGTGTAAACTACTGTTTGATCAAGAGACTTATAATCGACTCCATACCAGACACTTGGTCAATTCTTGTATATGAATGCCGCCTTCAGTCTCTTGCTCCACACGTTCTCTCCGTCTCCCTTGCATAACAAGTTCACAGTAGATGATCTTCAAAGAACTCCCTCACAGGCTCACGTGAAGCGCTGCCATAGCTGTCATTTGGACTTGAAACTGAGGTTAGTTGAAAGGTAAACGCTGTGAGTTGGAGGAGAAAAAGAACTGACGTATTTTCTTAACATGTGACTTTCTCAATAACAGACGTGTTAGATATTACACATGTGACTGTATCGATAAAGACCAAAATATATTTATGAAAAACCAAAATACACTTTGTTAGTACAAACGAGATCCAATATTTTCATATTGATTATAACCTGGCTTATAACTAAACAGTAGGAGATAGTTCGAAGAAAAAAAGATATATTGGTCGAAAATCTTGTTCAAGTATTATCAGAAAACGGCGCACTTACCCTCAAGACATTTTGAATAACCCTCATCATTGTACAGGGATGATTTCAACTGTGGGAATAAAATCCCGAAAACCATTGCACTCGATGCCGGATTCTGTTCAGCTTCCACGAGAAAATGGTAGGCACAGAGGACGTCTGAAAGGAACATGGTTATCACATTACATCCCGGCTCTTCCTCGCCTCTGTGATTCGAATTCCTTTTCGTATTCGGACAGCCATTTTAACTTGGATCGAGCTGAGCCAAATATCCCAGGTTTTCTAATTGCGAGATGGGAAAGACTGAGATATTCCATCTATCTATTACAGTGGTATTTCTTCACCTCTTCTTCACTACATATTCAAGAGTGTGTTTGGGGTACTTTTTTCTGTATTTTGTGCATCACATAGTTAATGGTTTTTGTTCATACCTTTTTATTCAGGTTTATAAAGAGGTTAAATAATTATTCTCATTTCTGGGAAGATGAATCAATTTATAACCACCTTCACCAACCAACCATCTACTTCAGTATAAGTCTTCAGCTGCTTACGCTAACGAGGTAATGGTAATCATTGTTCGCAGTTTATCTTTCGATAATTCAGTTATCAATTGGCGAGTAGGGTTACTGTTTGTATAATCTTAACATCATAATCGTTATCTCTTCTTCGTGGTTCTTTATCATGAGATAGTTTAGTGATAAGTTGCTTGCAAAAGACGGGTATAGTAAGCTTAGAGAAGGTCGAATCTTATAGCATGTATGGAATCAACTTTGCACATAATGTACGTCTTCTTGAACGAGACGTAATGTACGTCTTCTTGACGAACAACACTGCACCTTAATGCTAAGATTTTCTTATCTTTCTCACAACCTCACATGAAAGCCAGATGAACTGTGTGATTTAAGATGATAACATTCTCCTCCACCTGACGATGAACTATGATAGAATATTTACGACATGCCTCGCTAACAACAGCAAAGACCACAATATATGTGTAGCTTTAGATGTTTCGGTCTTTATCATCAACTTACTTCCAGGTCTCGTAGTCTGCACTGTAGATAATGGAGTTACATAGACCCACAGACCACACAGACCCATGGTCCAAGGGAGGTGGATTGGCCTCAGCTGAGAAAAGATGCCGTCGTCTTGAAATCAGATGAAATGCATAGCTAAACCAGCAGACTGAGCTTTTAGTATCCTAAAACCAATGGAGGAGCTGAGAGAGAATGAGAAACCAACAGATGATATACGCATTTTGCCCTTTGGTCTGAACTCGTGTTGTTTAGTGCTGCGTTCTGAAAGCAAGACTCATCCCCATGATCCCATGATCAAGAGGAGTGAAATTAGTGTCGGCATGACCCAGGCCAGCAGCGGCTGGCTGTTGAAGATTGGATTGCTCGAGCTGGGGGAAGGCCCATAAAGTGATTGTTTTGTGAGGTCTAACGCTGGCGAACTTGCATCCTCGCTGGCTTGTTACCGCTCACCCAGAACATTCCTCTCACGTTTACGTATTCGCCAAGAATGCTGCATAGCACACACACACACACACACACACACACACACACACACACACGCAGGGCAACGTAGCTGATGCTAATGTTACACTCTCCTGAACCCATGGAGAACTGAGTAACTTCAGTTGCGCTTCAAGGACACATAGAGGGAATTGTGGAGGGTGTCGACGGAAGTAATGTTGCCGTGTGCTCTCGTTCGCTGGCTGGTTTGCTGGCTGGCTGGCAGCTTGCCCTAGATGGACATCCTCCCGTGCCAAAGACTCGATGAAATTGTTTCATTTGCGAGTGAAGGTTGCCTCTCCTGGACCCCTGGTAACAGTGAGGGATTCCACGAAGACACATCTCGCTATGCTCCCGTTACTAGACGTATGTTGTAAGATGCGATGTCTCCTTAAGGTTTTCTAAGACTTAAAGGAACGAAGAGACTGAGAAAAATTTGGTATGGCTATCATATACACTCTACGCATGAGAGGTATTGATCAAAGTATCTACACGAGATGCATGTCTTTTGTCATACCGAATATCAAAAGGATCTGTGGGTTTAAGAGAGTGTTAAGCTCTTTCTACAATGCAGTCAGATTCCACAACCGTAGAACCGATATGAAGGAAACTGATGAATAAGTGACAATCGAGGGAAAAAAGTTTACCCACGTAGATATATACGAAATGTATAAAGCCTCTTCATAGACAATAAGGGAATCCATTGTAGCAGTTGTATGTTCTAAGACGATAAAAAGAGCAGGAGACTTAGTCGTTATGCTGACTACAATAAGTATTTAGATAAATAAGTAGCTGTAGAGGACACCAGAGTGTCTTGTAGATCCACGAAAGGAATGCGTATTGGACTACTCTCGTCCAATCGAAATCAGACGAAAAGTCGAAGGATTAAGGAACAATGTAAAGGGCAGCGGGAGGAGTTCAGTGAAGGTAAGAGCCGGGTCCTGGAAGCTGTATATGTGCATCAGGAGGAAATGGGGGAAGGTTAAGGTGTGGGAAACGGAGACATCACTATAGAAAACGGAATGAAGACAGAGAAGAGGGAGACGATTCAGACGAGGGTTGAGGGGAAGAGGGAGACGATTCAGACGAGGGTTGAGGGGAAGAGTGAGACGATTCAGACGAGGGTTGAGGGGAAGAGGGAGACGATTCAGACGAGGGTTGAGGGGAAGAGGGAGACGATTCAGACGAGGGTTGAGGGGAAGAGTGAGACGATTCAGACGAGGGTTGAGGGGAAGAGGGAGACGATTCAGACGAGGGTTGAGGAGAAGAGTGAGACGATTCAGACGAGGGTTGAGGAGAAGAGGGAGACGATTCAGACGAGGGTTGAAGGGAAGAGGGAGACGACTCAGACGAGGTGTGAGGGGATAGCGACCAAGAACAGGGTAGGTTAGACTCTCGCTCCCAAGGAACACAATCATCTTTAGGACACATTAGTCAGGCGTACGTGGTGGTGAGCTGACAGCAATGCTCGTCAGGTGAGTGAACCACAAGTCAACAACATGAGCACCAAGTTCAGCGTGTGCTTTGTGGACGCCAAGCACCTTTTTCACAATGTTCATTCTTTTCTTTAAAATAAGTCCCATGTACGTGGTTTTTTCACAATGTTTATTCTTTTCTTTTGTATAAATGAAGTCTCATGTACGTGGTGAATTTAATACGTCGGATATGTCTTATATAAAGAGTGATTATCGAGACTTGAATCAGTATACCGTTTTCTAAAGGGTAACGCAGGCAAAATGTTAACTAAAGACGTTGAAAAATATTTCTTCTAAACTCCTTATTCTCAATTCTGTACATCATGTTCTTTACCGTATGAACGGTAAAGAACATGATGTACAGAATTGAGAATAAGGAGTTTAGAAGAAATATTTTTAATGTCTTTAGACGTACGTTTTATTGTGTGTGTAGGGAAAGACTAGATATCTTCACTTCCTCTACTACACGTCTTTCATTCCTATCTTTCACTCTCTGTAACAATTTAGCCAGCGAATTGTCTGGACACAAGCTTTGCAATCTACGTCTGCTGTGAGGAAATGTATTTGGCCAGTGTGTGTGTGTGTGTGTGTGTGTGTGTGTCTGGGAACCTCGAAAACATGTTATTTACATACGCAGGGCTCGACAACCCACCATTCTTCAGTCAGGGTGACTTTGAATGGCTTTAAACTTTTCATCATTGTCAGTCCTCACTACGAGTCACTTCGGCTACTTAAATGCGGCAGAGAGAAGAGAATTAGATTAAAAAAAAAACTTTTAACTCTACGTTGTTTCTTCCACGCCTCGCAGCCAGCGAGCGAATTTAGTTGCTAACCTTTGAAGAGCAACGTAGGTAAGTTGAGAGGCGACAACCTTCAGCTGAATAAGCAAACAAGTTCAGGTAACAAGGAGGGAGGGAATGGGGCTGGACAGGTGCTTATCAGACATTCACACGATGGTGGAAGTGATGCAACGGGGATAATAGTGCTTGGACACTGCACCTCCAGATGTATGGATGGATGGATGGATGGATGGATGGATGGATATGTATGTCTATGTATATGTATGTATATGTATGTATATGTATGTATATGTATGTATGTAGGTATCTCTCTCTCTCTCTCTCTCTCTCTCTCTCTCTCTCTCTCTCTCTCTCTCTCTCTCTCTCTCTCTCTCTCTCTCTCTCTCTCTCTCTCTCTCTCTCTCTCTCTCTCTCTCTCTCTCTCTCTCTCTCTCTCTCTCTCTCTCTCTCTCTCTCTCTCTCTCTCTCTCTCTCTCTCTCTCTCTCTCTCTCTCTCTCTCTCTCTCTCTCTCTCTCTCTCTCTCTCTCTCTCTCTCTCTCTCTCTCTCTCTCTCTCTCTCTCTCTCTCTCTCTCTCTCTCTCTCTCTCTCTCCTCTCTCTCTCTCTCTCTCTCTCTCTCTCTCTCTCTCTCTCTCTCTCTCTCTCTCTCTCTCTCTCTCTCTCTCTCTCTCTCTCTCTCTCTCTCTCTCTCTCTCTCTCTCTCTCTCTCTCTCTCTCTCTCTCTCTCTCTCTCTCTCTCTCTCTCTCTCTCTCTCTCTCTCTCTCTCTCTCTCTCTCTCTCTCTCTCTCTCTCTCTCTCTCTCTCTCTCTCTCTCTCTCTCTCTCTCTCTCTCTCTCTCTCTCTCTCTCTCTCTCTCTCTCTCTCTCTCTCTCTCTCTCTCTCTCTCTCTCTCTCTCTCTCTCTCTCTCTCTCTCTCTCTCTCTCTCTCTCTCTCTCTCTCTCTCTCTCTCTCTCTCTCTCTCTCTCTCTCTCTCTCTCTCCCCCGCGCGCTCCCCGCCGTTGCCTGGAGGTCACGGGGGACCGTGACCGAATCAATGAAGCCAGCGGAAGGTCAGAATGTGTGTGTGACGTCTGTATGGATTGGTGTTCGGGAGGAGGGAGGGGTGTGTGTGTGTGTGTGTGTGTGTGTGTGTGTGTGTGTGTGTGTGTGTGTGGAGGTGGGGGGGTATGGTGGCTCAAACCTAACGCGCGCACGTAGCGAGAGAAGAAACCCAAACAAAGTTACGTATACAAGTACAGCCAAGAGTAGAGAAACAGTAGATAAACCAAGACAAGGTTAGAGGAGAGTAAAACCAGCAGAGGGATTCCAGAGAATTAAACCAGCAAAGGAGTCCAGAGAATGAAACCAGAAGAGGAGTCCAGAGAATTAAACCAGCAGAGGGAGTCCAGAGAATTAAACCAGCAGAGGAGTCTAGAGAATTGAACCAGCAGAGGGAGTCTAGAGAATTAAACCATCAGAGGAGTCTAGAGAATTGAACCAGCAGAGAGAGTCCAGAGAATTAAACCAGCAGAGGGAGTCTAGAGAATTAAACCAGCAGAGGGAGTCCAGAGAATTAAACCAGCAGAGGGAGTCTAGAGAATTAAACCAGCAGAGGAGTCCAGAGAATTGAACCAGCAGAGGGAGTCTAGAGAATTAAACCAGCAGAGGGAGTCCAGAGAATTAAACCAGCAGGAATTGGAGGATCGGACACGAACAGAAGACGAAATCAGAAAGCTGACCCATCCTCATGATTACATAAAGTGAGTTTAGCTGTGTGTGTCCTTGTGTCCACGGCCAGCGCGCTGCGCCTTGAAGAATGAGATCACTGGAGGGTTTTGTGGGGGAGAGAGAGAGAGAGAGAGAGAGAGAGAGAGAGAGAGAGAGAGAGAGAGAGAGAGAGAGACTGTTTATAAGACCAACAACGGTAAATCTACGCAGATCGCTGGTTATGTTACCGATCACCGTGAACCTTCGTCTTGCGATGGGTTTGCCACAGTTGCTGAAATAGCACGGCTGGTAAAGTCATATTGGCATCAGAATCCTGTTAGGGCTTCGCAGAACATGGGAAGTTAGATTCATTTAAGGGGGGACTACTACACACGTTGTCAACCTACTTATTTCACATCGTCCTCGTAATTGTAACCTGGCAACTGGTCTTGGAACAGTAGGAAATAATGGGACAACCACGCCGCCATCCGCTCGGGATACACATGTATGTATATATTACATTTGGACGCCAGCAGGTACATCTGTAACCCTCTTACACTAATACATTTGTAACCCTCTTACACTCGTACATTTGTAACCCTCTTACACTCGTACATCTGTAACCCTCTTACACTCGTACATTTGTAACCCTCTTACACTCGTACATTTGTAACCCTCTTACACTCGTACATTTGTAACCCTCTTACACTCGTACATTTGTAACCCTCTTACACTCATACATTTGTAACCCTCTTACACTCGTACATTTGTAACCCTCTTACACTCGTACATCTGTAACCCTCTTACACTCGTACATTTGTAACCCTCTTACACTCGTATATTTGTAACCCTCTTACACTCGTACATTTGTAACCATCTTACACTCGTATGTATGTAACCCTCTTACACTCGTATATTCGTAACCCTCTTACACTCGTACGTATGTAACCCTCTTACACTCGTACATTTGTAACCCTCTTACACTCGTACATTTGTAACCCTCTTACACTCGTACATTTGTAACCCTCTTACACTCGTACATTTGTAACCCTCTTACACTCATACATTTGTAACCCTCTTACACTCGTACATTTGTAACCCTCTTACACTCGTACATTTGTAACCCTCTTACACTCGTACATTTGTAACCCTCTTACACTCGTACATTTGTAACCCTCTTACACGTACATTTGTAACCCTCTTACACTCGTACATTTGCAACCCTCTTACACGTACATTTGTAACCCTCTTACACTCGTATATTTGTAACCCTCTCACATTCGTACATTTGTAACCCTCTTACACTCGTGCGTTTGTAACCCTCTTACACTCGTACATTTGTAACCCTCTTACACCCCACGTCATACCTCCTACACAAAGATTCCAACCCCAAGTCCTGCAGGAATGTCTAATGCAGTGCCATGGCCGTGGCTTTTGCTTTACATAAGGAGACATGAGGATGGAAGCAGACGAAAATAGGTGGAGGCAAGTGATTCTAGTCCTCTGTTGCATCAGACAGATGGAGGAGTTCCCGACTGAAATAACTGAATATGTTAGAAGTCTTGTAAATTATCCAGTAACTCCGTTTTCTAACACATTTACTTACAATAATCCAACGAGATGATTCGCCGTGTTTTGCGTAGAGAAGGACTTATATACACACAACTTTTCAACATCACCATTCTTTTTTTTTTAACTTTTTACTTTCCTCACCTCCACGCCTGCGTGTGAGAGCCAGAGAGAAATGCATTTACGAAATACTTAACGCATAAATAGATCACCAGGTAATCGTTCTAATTCTAGGGTGTACAGAGGTAAAGGCGGGGTTTCTTCACAGTGTGTGGTATTATACCTCGTGTTCGCTCAGCCTTGCGCCAGACAGATTGAGGACGCGATGCACGAGATGGACGGACGCCCCGCCGCGCTGAGGGGAGAGAGAGAGAGAGAGAGAGAGAGAGAGAGAGAGAGAGAGAGAGAGAGAGAGAGAGAGAGAGAGAGAGAGAGAGAAAGCGTGGGCCAGGACGACATTGTCTCATCTGCAAATGTAGACTGTCGTCTGGGGGACGAGAGAAAGAGAGAGAGAGAGAGAGAGAGAGAGAGAGAGAGAGAGAGAGAGAGAGAGAGAGAGAGAGAGAGAGAGGAGAGAGAGAGAGATGCGGCAGGGCGTTGTGGAATTCCATCATGACATGTCTGGCAGTGTGGCTGTTGCTGCCAGAGGTTATAGAAAACGTCATTTCGCAATGTTTTTTTCTTTCCTTTCCTTCTTTCTTTCCTTCTTTTGACTCGCTAGTGAGTGTAACATCCTGATTTATTTTGTATTAAGCTCCTTCTAATTGGCTGTTAGCAATAAGGTGTGTTTAACCAGGAGATCAGGTTATTATTGTCAATATGTTCTGTTTCATTTCATTCGACGAGTGTACTGTAATGGTTTGGCTCCTCATGATGTTCTCGGCCTGTCACATCCATTGTTCTAATGTTCTGTGTTCTCTCAGAGTCCCGTTAGAGTCTAAGGGGATATTCAGGTTTCAATTTGGACAACCCATCCTTCTGTCTTTACTGGAACTCAAAGGGTAACTTGAAGCAATAAATTGAGGCTACATATATCCACGCCAATGGACCTCCATCAACTATTTTCAAACCTAAACGATATGGTTGATTACAAGTATAAATTACGTGAAGGTTTGGATATAAAGAAAGCCACGATGCCAAGTAAGCGTATAGCATATATGAGTGGACAATCAGGTGAACAACGAGGAGTTGTGGCATATAATAGTGTTATGAGTCTTAGAGGAAAAGGATTCAATTAACCACATAGCATCAGGGATGACTATCGAGTCACGGGATTAAACTCATATCCCAGATATTCTTAATCATCCTATGTGTATTAACAATGACCCTTCCCGACGGTGCTCTTAATGGAATTTCTTTTTTCTCTTTTCTTTCAAACTATTCGCCATTTCCCGAGTTAGCAAGGTAGCGTTAAGAACAGAGGATTGGGACTCTGATGGAATATCCTCACCTGGCCCCCTTCTCTCTTCCTTCTTTTGGAAAATTAAAAAAAAACAAAAAAAACGAGAGGGGAGGATTTCCAGCCCCCCCCGCTCCTTCCCCTTTTAGTCACCTTCTACGACACGCAGGAAATACGTGGGAATTACTCTTTCTCCCCTTTCCCCAGGGATAGGGGAGAAATATAGATATTAATTCATCTAGAGAGCGTTGCTACATCGGGACTCGTACAACTTCAGAATTAACATGGTAATGGACCAGTCTTGGGTTGAATAGTCTATATGAAAGATCTCATCCTTTCTTTTCTCTTCCTCTCGTAGTCTACTGCTTGTTCTGTCTACACTCATCATCAGGCCTCGCTCCTCCTCTGTGTGTGTGTCACATATATTTTCTCCGACTTCACCTTATAGAAACCTTGACTTCTCTCATTTCTCGTTTATTGCTTCCTCCCCTGTTTACACCTTCGCTCAACCACCTATGTATCGCTAACTCTCTTTCCTTTGACGTCGGAACGTTCCTTAACAATGTATGCAGCCGATGCTTGCCCAAGTAATAGGCTGACCAGTATGCAGAGGTCTTTGGTAAGCGTTTCAGAACTTGAGGCTTGGAACTTGGAGAGGCGGAAGTCTGAACTTATACCGTGCTCCGTGTGTTTGCCTAAGCTTATGCATGCATGAAACCATTGTTAGTAAGGTGAACGATACGCTTTGATTATATATATATATATATATATATATATATATATATATATATATATATATATATATATATATATATATATATATATATATATATATATATATATATATATATGAACAAACTGCATATCAACGCGCACTTTCATAGAACATACAAACCTCCAACAGCCAGGATCGAACCCGGGACCCCTTGCGCAACAGGCGGGAGAGCTACCGCTAGGCTAGGAATATATATATATATATATATATATATATATATATATATATATATATATATATATATATATATATATATATGTATTCCTTGATGTATATTTCTATTCGTCCAATCATAGGTAAATCCCTTGTTCGTCTTTTTATGGATCATTTGTTGATAATATTAATCTTCCTTCAGTATGTTTACGAGTGTGTGTGTGTGTGGATTTTAATCCTAAGTATCTCTAGTAGTCCATGTGTATATACCCGCAACTTTAACACATAAGTTTGTATAGCCTTCTCTTGAAACCAGTCACAATCCTTGAACACCTAACATTCTCGTTTCATGAATTCCAAAATTTATGTTATGTTTTTACTCTGGAAATAATAGTTCTCTCTCTGCTTTTCTCCTCGTTAGTTTCTCTGTAAGTTGCGACATCTACCCGCTAGTCCGAACATTTAAGTCTATCGTCATAACCCATTATGTTTCTGTTGGGTAAAACAGAATCTAATCTATTCTTTCAGTCATTATCATCATCATTTGTTTTGAGTGCCCGAGCACACAGGAAGGAACGACCACCAATATAGTGCTGGATCTGTTGCTTACGTTCTTCGTCTTCTTGATACATGCCCATGAAACGCCTCAGTGTACAGTGAGAGCAGCCAATGTCTTAGTCTCCTCTACATGGCAGTTGTAGTTATTTGCACTAGGTAACGAATACCTGTTAATAAGGAAAAAGGGGACATCAAGAGGATTCTGTTCTGTGGCCACGACTTTGTCTCTCTCTCTCCGTTACTAGACTAGTCCTTTCCTAACCATTGTGAATGTCGCTCATCATAGTGAATGGCGTGTTATCATCCATCCCTACGATTTGCATAAAGATTGTTTTCCATTCCTTCCATCCTTTTTATCATAACCTCATTGCTTATATTCTATGAAATTTCCGTGCCAATTTTCGGCCTTGGTTTGTACTTCACCCAGTGAATCCGTCTGTTTAGATATATTGCACGACTATCATCCATGATTTAATCTATAGGCGAAACGCAATACGTAATTCCACATGGCTTGGCCTCCTAGGCTTGGAGATCCCACAGCAGTTGTTTAAGGCCTTTGAGACCACAACATTATTCACGAGCAGCGGCCGCATGCGGAGCCAAGTTGCGGGCAGATATTGTTCCCTGCTCCGCTGGTCTCCACTTTAATCTAGGTCATAAGAATTAGCCTGGAGGAATGCGATAAGCTGGGATGATCCCAAGAGTTTCCTCTGGTCATACGTAAATGGCTGAGTCAGATACCCATTTTATCGATCAACCCCCTGCGGTGGATGAACAGCTGGGTTGACTGTGGACCGAGTGTCGCAACTAGCCCAGGGGTTTACCTCCGGTCATACGAAAATGGCTGAGTCAGATACCCATTTTATCGATCAACCCCCTGCGGTGGATGAACAGCTGGGTTGACTGTGGACCGAGTGTCGCAACTAGCCCAGGGGGTTACCTCCGGTCATACGAAAATGGCTGAGTCAGATACCCATTTTATCGATCAACCCCCCTGCGGTGGATGAACAGCTGGGTGGACTGTGGGCCGGATGTCGCAACTAGGACTCGAACCTATGCGGTCGACCCGTGAATGCGTCACGGTCAGTAACGCTAACCGCCACACCACAGTAAGGTCTAAAGTCTTTTTTCATATGGCTTTTCAGCACTTGAATCATGCCACTGTCGTATGTTTCATACGTTCTCCACAGGTTCCATACGTCTCTGACTTTACTACAGCAGAATTTGTCCCCCGACTTCACCCATCTCCCTGAACAATTACGATAGATTATGCTAATGTCATCTGGCGTGCCATCGGACTTGTCGTATCCATATAAAAACCCTCGTTTAAAGTTCAGAAATTCTCATCCCTTTATGTCACCTTCATCACCGGCCTTTATTGCTTCCTTTTTCTTTAAAACCCCGTCTTTAATTCTCTGCTCTTCACCAGCTTACCCTCCCAAATCGGCGCTCTTCTCCTTCCTCGTTTTTTCTTTCATAAGTTTATCTTTCCTTTTCTTGTTCTCTTCGCACTTTATGTCATTTCTCTTATTCGTCCTTCGACTCTTTCATCCTTCTTATTTTTCATTGCATTATATTTGTCTCTTTACTGCTTCTCTGGCAATGCTTTTTCCTCTTTAGTCTTTGCTTCGTTTCTTTCACATCTTTCTTCTTTTTTCTCATTTTCTTTTTTCTCTTTTTTTTTTTCGTTTCTCTCATTTTCTTTTTTCTCTTGATGCCAGATGAATTATCTTCCTGAGATTTGTGCGTTCGCTCGAAATTCATTGAAATTGTTTTTCTTTTGCGCCACGACCTCGTAAATGGGTGCAGCGTTATTACCCAATGACACTACGCAAATGTCCAGTATAATACTCTGACAGCAGAATGTGAGGCGTAATGCGATCGCACTACAAATAAACAGTCAAAAGTTTATCGTATCCATTTGTCTAGTAGTCCCTGGCCCTAGGACACCGAAGAGCCATATCTGCTTTGAAACGTCCGCCATGTGAACTTTGTCTCATCTCTCTTTCTGGGAAGGAGATCTATGTGTGTTGCCTCATCTCCCTGTAGCAGTAGCCCGTAGTTACTCCTGCTCCTGCCCGTTGCGGCAAGAACCTCGTGGGATATCATTAATGACCTGTCTAAACTCCACTCCACCCTTTCCCAGCCTCCTTTTTGAAGGAGAAAGTAGAAAACTTCGGTACCGCCTCTCCTACAGAAGCTCCATGAGACCTCACATCCACATAATTTTCCTCTGGGACTTTTGCATCACCACTGTCCACTACTTTCGCAATACCACCACACAACGACTCATGCTCAACTCTCTGGTGCAAACACCTCGGGATACAAGCCTCACATCCCGCCTCTAGATCATCACTCTCTGACACCTTCATCCTCACGTCTCCTGCATCACAAACGCGGGAATCCTGCATATCTCACCTTACCTCACCTTAACCCACCTCTCCTTCATGCCTAATCCTACACCACTTGTCTACGCAACATAACCTTCGTACTTACCCAGTAAATGACTGCGTGTTACCCTTCTTAAACTGACCAGACTCTCAGGTCATCGCTACCACAAACAGAGACAGGAAGATACACCCGCTGAAAAGAACATAAGAATAACATACGTCGATTGGAAACATCCAAAAGGATTTTCCATTTAAAACAAATGTGGTCTCTAAATATACCTCTGTTCATCTGGAAAACATCCTTTAGAAAACTGCTGACCAGAAACTGCTTAAAAACAGAGATGCTGTCAGAGTGTCGTGAATTATAACAAACGCCTAAGTTTTTTTTCTTTTTTCCCCCAGTTGTGGACCTCAGTTTTCGGGCAGTCATTGTAGAGTGGCGGTGTATATCATGGACTCAGCTGCCAACAGAATGCTGGGAGGGTGGGGGGTATGACCGCTGGAAAAATACCATCGTTCGGTTTAGAACAGAAAAGGTTGAAATGGAAGGGAATTGAGCTTTAATTCAATCTGGATTTCAGCATCCGGCGGATATTTCGCCCAGCCCTCGAATACAGTGGCTACCCGCTAACCTTCACACACACACACACACACACACACAACTACAAACACGGATTTTCGTGGTGAAATGGTTATCCGTGCTGACTATGCCTCAAGCACGGGCCTGGCCGTGGTTCGAATCCTGGGTGCGGGATTCAGCCCACGTCCACCCAGCTGAATATGCAGGAGAGTGCAAGGCATGCAAAGGATAGAACAAAATGGAGCGATGTGATATATAAGGGGATGGTGTGCTGTCAATAGGCTGAACCAGGGCATATGAAGCCTCGGGAAACCACGGTAAAGTCTGTAGGGTCTGGTTGCGGATAGGGGTCTCTGGTTTCTGTGCAGTATACATGACAGCCATAGATTGGACATCAGCAAATGAGGTCAGTTCTTCGTTTGTTCCTGGCGCTACCTCGCTCCCGCAAGTAATGGTGAACTTGTATAAAAAAGAATATATATATATATATATATATATATATATATATATATATATGTGAGAAACTGCAGAAGCTGGTGACTGAGTTTGGTAAAGTGTGTGGAAGAAGAAAGTTAAGAGTAAATGTGAATAAGAGCAAGGTTATTAGGTACAGTAGGGTTGAGGGTCAAGTCAATTGGGAGGTGAGTTTGAATGGAGAAAAACTGGAGGAAGTGAAGTGTTTTAGATATCTGGGAGTGGATCTGTCAGCGGATGGAACCATGGAAGCGGAAGTGGATCATAGGGTGGGGGAGGGGGCGAAAATTTTGGGAGCCTTGAAAAATGTGTGGAAGTCGAGAACATTATCTCGGAAAGCAAAAATGGGTATGTTTGAAGGAATAGTGGTTCCAACAATGTTGTATGGTTGCGAGGCGTGGGCTATCGATAGAGTTGTGCGCAGGAGGATGGATGTGCTGGAAATGAGATGTTTGAGGACAATGTGTGGTGTGAGGTGGTTTGATCGAGTAAGTAACGTAAGGGTAAGAGAGATGTGTGGAAATAAAAAGAGCGTGGTTGAGAGAGCAGAAGAGGGTGTTTTGAAATGGTTTGGGCACATGGAGAGAATGAGTGAGGAAAGATTGACCAAGAGGATATATGTGTCGGAGGTGGAGGGAACGAGGAGAAGAGGGAGACCAAATTGGAGGTGGAAAGATGGAGTGAAAAAGATTTTGTGTGATCGGGGCCTGAACATGCAGGAGGGTGAAAGGAGGGCAAGGAATAGAGTGAATTGGAGCGATGTGGTATACAGGGGTTGACGTGCTGTCAGTGGATTGAATCAAGGCATGTGAAGCGTCTGGGGTAAACCATGGAAAGCTGTGTAGGTATGTATATTTGCGTGTGTGGACGTGTGTATGTACGTGTGTATGGGGGTTGGGCCATTTCTTTCGTCTGTTTCCTCGCGCTACCTCGCAAACGCGGGAGACAGCGACAAAGTATAAAAAAAAAAAAAAAAAAAATATATATATATATATATATATATATATATATATATATATATATATATATATATTTGATGTTGAGACTGTAAATTGTCTGCACCTGACGAGGCGGATTTCCCACTGGAACGCATAGTGTGCTGTAAAGTTTTAATCAACCATTAGAACTCCTGCTGAAGTGCGATTATCCATATAGCGCTAAGCCACAACATCATAGACTAGTGTGTGTGTGTGTGTGTGTGTGTGTGTGTGTGTGTGTGTGTGTGTGAAAGGTCTGTCAATGCGGTGTGTGTGTGTGTGTGTGTGTGTGTGTGTGTGTGTGTAAGGTCTGTCGATGCGGGAATATGTGTGTTTACCTAGACACGTACGTATCCACCAGTTACTCATCTCTGTACAATTTGGAAATACTTTTGTTATCCTACATTTCAAAATGAACTTGTTTGAAAAGTTTGCTTCTCACAGTAGACGAAACCCTTGTATTTCTCCATCACTGCATGAAGGACATATCTTCACAAACACCTTGAGACTTGCGACACCTGATGCCTTCCTCTGGTATATCCAAATTACTCGCGGTATCTCCTGACCCTTCAAGTACCCAGCGATCATCTCTCGAGTTGGAGACGAAGACGACTGGCGTCGCATCAGGTATCGACAACCCTGTGATTGACATTTCATTTCAGTCTCATTTACCGAGTTTCTGGTGGCTTTTAAAGCCTCATTACGTTCTGTCCGAGCAAATTCACCCAAGAAGCTTCACCTTCTTGAGGTCCACAAGACATGGTGAAGTTCCCAAGAAGTTCTAAAGATAGAATCATTTGGCGTGTTGGATATAAGATGAAACTGGCTTTGCAGAGACTGTCAGATGTGGAACGTAAGGAATATATTTTGGAATGACATATCTAGATGTAATGTGGCTTAACAATGATGTATACCAATGCGGAAAAAAAAGGCGTTCTTTGGAAAGTGATATGTGTCTTCATCTGCAGTCAGAGGAAGTCTCTTTTGTCAAGTTAATAGGCCAAAGACTTTCCTTTTCTTTTGCTTGATTACGTGGGCACCGTCTTGTGGTGTGGGTGACGCGTCTCTCTCATGTTCCCCGACAAGCAAGTGATGCCTGAGATGGTGCCTCCTCAGACTGGCGTTTGAAGCAGAGGCGCTGGTTAATGAGCGGGTGATGCGTCCGTGGGAGTAGTGAAGGGGATGAAGGCCTCTGCGACTCGATAATGTAACCTAGTCAAGTTGATTGGGTGATGTGATGGGAGTATGACTTACTGACGTGACGAGTGACTGAGCCATGTTCTTCAGAAGTGAGTGGGTGTTGTACATATGATCCAGGAATGTTGGGGGGGGGGGGGGGGCGTGTGGGCGTCCTCTAAAAGGAGATTTTAGGCTCTCAGATCTTTTAGATTTTCGGAAACCACGAGATCAAAAAGCGAGGAGGAGAGGGTAGTAGTTCTTCACCAACTCGTGATGTAGGAAACGGATATCACTTTACGCTGACAGTGCGCTTTCAGTCCACATGGAACGGCTCATGACGGAGGAGTGAGGCTATCCAATATGTGTATGATTGCGGAACGTGAAACTACGGACTCAAACAAAGGTGACCCCCTAATTAATTGGAGATCGAATGTGGGATTTACGAGGTATTCACTCTGAAATTGGTAGAGATTCAACAGTGGATGCTGGCAACCAAGAACGAGGATTCAGATATCAGGCACCATCAGCTTTAAGGGGCAATTAACTTCTCGCGCAATGTACCACAGCACAGAGAACAAGTGTCGTGGAAAGAGAAGTGATGCAAGAAAGCCATTCAATTAAGAAAACAAATGTGCGAAAAAGATTTATCTGCTTCGCAGACTCTCCTGATGCCTTTTCTGTTGAGATACATGGCCGATATGGGCCACATAACACAGTGAGAGTGTACGTGGTCTTAGAATTATCTTCAAATACCTGAAGGTGTTCAAGATTTTTTCTTTTTCTTTTCTTCGGATGGCAGTTGTAACTTAACGATAATGGCCTCGTTGACCCTGACAGATAGTCAGTCGTTCGGCCCACAGAGCAGACAATCAACCAACCTCTACGGGTCAAAGGTTATTTATATTTCTTCGGCATGAGAGCCAACAATCAAAGTATTATAGACAAGTTTAATTGAGGGTCGTTGGACCATTAAGAGGAGCGGAAGTTCATTTGTAGAACAGACAGACTCAACAGAGAGAGAGAGAGTTAATGGAAAGTGTAAATAATATAAGGAAAGATTATCATTAATACGGTGGTGTTCTTCAGCGAAGGAAATGAAAATAAAATTGAGAGAAATGGATGAGAGAAAACGTATAGACTTCATAACACAGACGTGATAGACATTCTTCTAAAGATAGACTAGATAGATAGAGAGATGAAATGGCATAAATGATGAGACTAGAGATGAAATGGTATAAATGGTGAGACTAGAGATGAAATGGTATAAATGATGAGACTAGAGATGAAATGGTATAAATGATGAGACTAGAGATGAAATGGTATAAATGATGAGACTAGAGATGAAATGGTATAAATGATGGAGAATAAATCAGGTGACTGACACACACACACACACACACACACACACACACACACACACACACACACAAAGAAAAAAAAAAGAAGGAATCAGACCAACAGACTGTATCAGAAACCTTGTCGACCCTGGATAAAAAAGAGGTAACACGATCCCAGTGTTGCATGTGCGACCCCGTGGGACAATTTTATCCCAAAAACACATGTGGTAGCTTTGCAAGATGTTTTTTCCCTCTTACCATAAGGTGTAGCCTCGCTTAAATATTTTGAATGACTGATTCCCTGACCTCGACTCATCAAAAGTCAGGTCATATCATACGCAGTGAGGTCAGATACCAAGAATTTGTGTCTCCAATTGTGATGAGTAGATGCCTGGATATCCTCCACTGAAGGAGAGGTTGATGAGTAGATGCCTGGATGTCTTCCACTGAAGGAGAGGTGGATGAGTAGATTCCTGGATATCTTCCACTGAAGGAGAGGTTGATGAGTAGATTCCTGGATATCTTCCACTGAAGGAGAGGTTGATGAGTAGTAGATTCCTGGATGTCTTCCACTGAAGGAGAGGTTTTGCTGTGTGAGGCAATTGTTCCGATGTCTGCCGACCTTTCCATCACGGCTGAAGTTCTCCATCACATCTTCTCTTCGGATCGAGAGTGTTTTAGAATGTCTGCAGCTCCGTGTCTTGCCCTCAAAACGACGTAGGAGGGAGTGTTGCAGATGCTGAAGAGAAGGAAGGAATGTTGGTGGGCATCGTAAAGTGGGAGAGTAACGCGTGTTCAGACTCAGGGATACGAAAGAGAGTATGCGTATACTTACGACGACTTCCAATGAGTATTTTGCCAAAAGGAATGGCTAGCGCGTAGTGCTCATCGCCACCTATCCTCACCGGAGGTAAGATATAAAGTTACGAAGAACGCGTCGTGTGAGTCACGCTTTGTCGAGTATTGTGAGTGCACAGGCTTAGGTTATTAGTACAACTATTGTTGATGAATACAATAATAGCCAACGAATCGTAAAAGTTGGTTATGATTAAGTATTCCTCTTGGCACAAGCTTTAATGATATACAGAGAAGCTGATGACTGCATATGATTTAGATAAGCACTGCCATGCAAGCTTAAAGAGAAACAAACTGGCAACGAATTTTGACGATGGAAACAATGATTGTGAGCAGTGAGTCACAAAACTGGTGAGCTGATTCGAATCTCGATTATGAATACGAATAATATTGATCATTAAGTCTATCACTTATGAATATGTCAAAAATGATTAAGGTTGTCATTGAATATGCAATAATCATCAATAGTGACTAAAACTAGTCACAAAATTATGTTGATAAAGGATCTGAGTATAAAAAGTAATGAAGAAAGCAAATAGTGCAAAGAAAACGACTTTTGATAACGTAATGGACCGTTCTTTCAGAAAGAAAATGGCCATAATCACAATCTCGTTAACGACTGCCACAGCAGGTGATGATGACTGCAAGAAGTAGCACCAGGAACGATGACGAATCCAGCTACTCACCCGAGAAGTGGTGGGTCGACGCCTGGATCCCTTACGCCAGAGTGAAGCTGAATGGAGGTATTCAGAAGCAGTGACGAGAGGATATCAAGCCTGGAGGAACGTGGACAAAGAGACACGCTTGTATGGTCTTCAACGTGCGGGGGAGGAGGCCAGAGCCGAAGACCATGAAATGTTTATATCGCACGTATAAAATGTGAGTCGTATAACCCCTCGACCCGTTTTATAGTGGGACACGAAGCTTCGATGCTTCACTGGACGCATGAGCGAAGTAAGTTGGACTTTTTCCTTTATTTTAAGGGTGAAAAGGTTTTCGACCAAGGTGTACTCCTTACCATCCGCTGACGATGAGAGTACACACACACACACACACACACACACACACACACACACACACACACACACACTATATGTTTTCATACACATTCGCCATTTCCCACGTTGGCGAAGTAGTGTCACGAACAGAGGACTGAGCCATAGAGGAAACAATCCTCACTTGGCCCACGTCTCTGTTCCTTCTTCTTGGAAAAGTCAAAACTGGAGGGAAGGATTTTCAGCCTCTTCGCTCCCTCCCCTTTTAGTCGCCTTCTACGACACGTAGGGAATACGTAGGGAAGTATTCTTTCTCCCCTATCCCCAGGAATGATATATATATATATATATATATATATATATATATATATATATATATATATATATATATATATATATATATATATATATATATATATATATATAGAGAGAGAGAGAGAGAGAGAGAGAGAGAGAGAGAGATGGATAGATAGATAGATAGATATACAGGGATATAAAATCATTAAAAAAAAAACCGACATCAAACATGTACAAACTCCGTCTTTCACAAGTGTGCCTTTCTGTCTCGCAGGATGAGGCGCGAAAGTTTTAAGCCAGTGTAATTAAACCCACCACCACTACCACCACCGCCGCCCCTGGAATGAGGCAGGAAAAAAAACTCGACAAGTTATACCACCCCGGACTGGATAAATCATTACTGGTCAACCCACTGGGCAAAAAATTAATTTTGACCATAACATCTGGCAACAGTGTATAGTTTTGTTTTTTTCCTGTACCACGCTCTAGTATTAATAGTGAAGATATAGAAAAAAAAAATAGGTATGAGAATATGTTGTCTCGTTCACAAGAGACAGAGAAAAATATTGGAAAAATGAACAAAGGGATGTAGTTTTTTTTTGGTGGGGGAAGGGCTATTAATTATTACTTATTTTTCAGAGGTCAGATGGCATATGACAGGGCTGAGTCTCTGGCGTAGTGTACCAAAGTTCGCAGTAAGTAATGCCAGATGACCAGTATATGACGCACTGTGGTGCATCGCGCCATCTGCTGACGCATCTGGTAACGTATACATACACTCTTGCGTCATCTGCTGACGCATCTGGTAACTGCCATGATGACGTATACATACACTCTTACGTCCCTGCCCTTCTCTTCCCCAAATACATACCTACCCATTTCGTAATGGAGGAAACTGTACGGATGTGTGTAACGGTGTGGGTTCAAGGCTGTTGTGAGGGTTGGTATGAAAGCACCGTAGGTTATGAGAGGTGGGAAAGGACCAGGTTCGCCTCCTCATTACCATGGCATGAAGGAAGCTCTATAGAGAGAGAACATGATATAAAGAATATGGCATAAAGTTTGCCATAAGATTCTTCGTCTTCCCTCAGCAGTGGTAGATTCTCTCGTATCTACAACCAATGGAACAAAGATCGACTCGTGTCTTCCCTTCGTTGTCTCTCGAAGAATTATCCCTTTTTTTCCCCTCCTACGACAGTGAGGGGAAAGGACATCCTCAGCACCTGTGGGGACTCAAACACACACACACACACACACACACACACACACACACACACACACACACACACCTCCATCCCGAAATCGTCTACAGTATGAACACCAACATGCAGCAGCAGACACACCCACAACACCTGGAAGGGAGGAGCGCATACATCCAGACAAACAAATGGACGAGTCACGCCTGTACCACACCTGCCAGGCTTGAATAGCTGACATGTAAACTCCCGTCATCCCTCCGTCAGATGTAACACTGGCGTATGCATGGAGGCGCAACCTCACGAAACCTATGAGGGAGAGAGAGAGAGAGAGAGAGAGAGAGAGAGAGAGAGAGAGAGAGAGAGAGAGAGAGAGAGAGATAGAGGAACACCTCCAGCGACATGAATTCCTTATATCCCATCCCGAGTCTTTTAACATCAAATATACAAACGCGTGAGATTGCTCTGACATTCGTCAGCCCCTCTTACCTAAGTAGCTTAGGGCAGACAATCCCCAGGTTCCAAAATTCACAGACAAATGCCTCACTTTCGTCGCAGGCGAAGACCAGACCTGTTGCAATATCCACTGACACTCCCCCACCCTTCGTGACATCTTCGCGTCGTCCGACTAGCTATTTCTTCTGCATAAGACGGGGTGGTTGCAATATCCAAGATACGATTACTGAAGATATTTCATGAGACTCTGCAATATCCAGTTGCCTCATCTCTTCCATTCCTTAGTTAGGTCAACCTGAAGCCGCCCCCTAAGCTGAGATAGCCACATTTTTCTTTAACTCAGTTATTTTCATCTACATTAAAAGCTGAAGATAATAAGGCCTTTTTATATCCATAATAATGGATCTTAGATTAAGGAACATTTGCAATATATAAAAGGCTTTCTTATAGCTTTCTCATCATTTACTGTAGCTATTTCAATGAGTATTTATGTTACATATCAAGGGCTTTATGGGAAACTATTTCCCTATCTGAATCAAAGGCTATTCGTTTCACGGAGCTGTACATATGGATTTCCATTCCTGCTAAGTCGATTGTTCTGAAGCAAGATGCCAAGGGAGGAGGTAAGGATCGCGCCAGATCACACTTTGTGTCTTTGGTAATTGATGGAGGGGAGTGATCACTCAATGAGCTTAGAAGGGTTGGGATAAGGAAATATTCAGATACTTAACATACACGTATTCACCTACATATTGACTCGATCACACACTCCCACCAGCACAACATGAAGTGAAAACGTTTAGCCACATATTCACTAATCTTCATCTTCTAACCTTAATGAACATTTAGATGAATATAACCTAAGCACTCATCTATCTCACTCACATGCCTCTACTCACCTACTTACACTCACTCACACAGATCCACTGAACAAAAAATACCAACAAGCATTCACCTTTCTCACGAATACTTTCTGATTTACATAACCTTTGCAGCTATAACCTCATCTATACACAGAGTCTTATGCTAAAATCCCTTAACCAATATCCATTATTAAGCGTTCTCAACTACGCCTTCAAACGCCATACCTGACCCACACAACCTCTTTCCGTAAGATCCTAACTGTTGTTGCCACTCTCATTGTACTCCACAAAGCCTCAAGGTTAGTGAAGAGCACAGACAGACTTCCTTTAGCGTTTTATGGGTGTGTGTGTGTGTGTGTGTGTGTTTGTGTGTGTGTGTGTGTGTGTGTGTGTGTGTGTGTGTGTGTGTGTGTGTGTGTGTCAAATCCCTGAATCCCCTCCAAAAAAGAAAAAAAAAGATATATCACCTATCCCTCTACATCCTGGGTTAACTTCATCACAAAACAGTTTCAACTTTACGTTAAAAATCCGTAGCCAAACAGATGAACAAACGCCGTAGGCAAAGGGGGGCAGGAAAAAAAAAAGAACGACGAATGTTGTATGAACCAATACAGCCCACACACTACACAGAGGGAGAGAAGAAATTAAAGCGTTCCTTTGACGGACAGACGAACCTTTCCTGTTTTTACGATCCGTTGAGGATAGACGCGACGCAAAGTCTATCGAAGGACAAACTTCAAAGAGGCAGTCGGCCCCTGTTCAGCACACAGGATCGCCAGAGACTATCACACACCACTGGTAGACCCCGCTTGATAGGGAGGTCCATTGTAGAGGGAGGCACCCCCTGTGTCCATCACCTCACCATGGCCGGTACCCTACCGTGTGGGTAACCAGTGGAGAAAGCCATAATCGAAGCATCGCTCTGTTGGCCCCCATTGATCACACACCATTGATCCATAGCCTTGGGGTGAGTCGCTAGCCATAACGCCGTGGGTGAGGCATATATACCATTAATCATAGTATCAGACTGTAGTAAGGTTAGGTCATTAACGTGATTACTTCGTAGTGATTAGAGGGTGACGGGTTAAACAGTGCTAAACTATGGCAAAAGGAAGCCTATTCATCTCCTCACTTTCAAAGATTTGCATGGTTGGTGGCTCCTGTACGTGATTCCTAGTGAAAACTCCTCTTAATCCTTTCTAATAAGCTGCTGGAGGAACACAACTATACCTTGTGGGTATGTTATTTACAAGAGCGTCTATAGCACTACGCCAAAGCCTCGCGGACAAAGTAATATTCTTGTGTCCTACGACCGAAGTCAAGCAACATCATGCATTGCAGTTCTCCCACAGGGAAAAGTAACTGACACTTGTATAATTATAGCTACCCTGGAACACAACGCTACATCCCAAAGTACATTTCAAAATACATTCCTTGCTAAGCTATCTAATGAAATACTCACGTCTCCGCAAAGGGTTTCGACTGTAATGATGGTAATTTGTTAATTCTGATACCAGGACATTTACGTGTTTCCGTAACTATTGCCCGTGATATTTTCTGTGGATGAATTCTATATGAAGTCCGTGTGTTCGTTCAAACTAGTCGCTGGATGCGTCTCTACATGAAAAAAGAAATTAGGTTCTCGATCTTTAAATGAAAAATGAACATGATGTTGAATTCTGGCAAAGCGTACTTAAATATATCTGAGTTGCCTCGTATCTCTCACTGTCTTTGTCTCTCTTTACCATCAAGTCTCTCCCTATAGTTTGCTGTCTCACTGTCTTACTTTATGTGTCACACACACACACACACACACACACACACACACACACACACACACACACACACACACACACACACACACACACACACACACACACACACACACACACACACACACACACACACACACACACAAACACACACACACACACACACACAAACAAACAAACAAACAAACAAACAAACAAACACACACACACACACACACACACACACACACACACACACACACACACACACACACACATGGATAATTCCGTTTCATTTCATATTTCATCCATTTACGTAAAACCAGATCACATCTCTGTCCGTAATCTCACCAACTCATCAGCTTAACTTGGCATTTTTACTCGCAGTCAAACTCAACCCACAAACCAGGAGGGATCTTTGAGTACTCCGAGACAGAAAGATGGTTACGTCTTTCGTAATTCTCAACGGAAAGACATCCTGTGTGAGAAGCTTAGCAAATCTCGACCGTATCGAGGCTTACGATATGGGTAATAATACATGTGCGATGAAGAGGGGGTGGGAAGGGGAGAGAGAGAGAGAGAGAGAGAGAGAGAGAGAGAGAGAGAGAGAGAGAGAGAGAGAGAGAGAGAGAGAGAGAAGGGAGCCTGGCTCGTGTCTTTGACGATAATATGGAAAGTTTGACGTAAAGTCTTTGGGAACTGTAAACCCAAACACTGACAAAGTCTCTCTTTTTTTCTTTTTATCACAGTCTTTCTAATCCTCCTAAGTCTGTCTTTTAGATTTAATGGCTTCTATTCATTTCCTTTTCCATGTCTCACGTTTGAAGCTGCTTTTCTCTGGAAAAAGAACGTAATACGCTA
Source organism: Panulirus ornatus (assembly GCF_036320965.1). Lineage (NCBI taxonomy): Eukaryota > Metazoa > Arthropoda > Malacostraca > Decapoda > Palinuridae > Panulirus > Panulirus ornatus. The sequence continues at coordinate 9,933,431 of NC_092251.1, forward strand.
TACTTAGCGAATAGGATTCTAACCTCGGTAATCGGAGAACATGATAGGCTAAGTAGAACAGTGGTTTATACTTAATAAGTAGTCATTAATACCACTTGATCTAGTAAGAGCCTGAATCACCCATTTATAATCGATGTCGTAATTACTTACAGTAATCAGTGAGGAATCATAAGAGTTCTATTTTAATGATAAACATTGCGTAAATGTGGAGTCCTCCATGTCAAGACGTACGCGATATAAACAAACAGAACACGCAGTTCATCTGGCATGTTTCTCATAACCGCCAGAAATACCAATTTTTATACATTTAAGTGCGTACTGTTAACAGGACAATAAAATCATTAATACGAGTCTCATTATCATAAGTGATTACCAAGAGTCTAGTCAGTGTATTTTGGTGATCGCCTCATAGGCAGAGTTACCAATACTGTTATGACGAGAGAATTGGGGGGGGAATAACCAACCAATCACCCAAAGTTACGTGACCGTAACTTTCCACAATACGAAGGAGTTTACCCCTCCCAATGAGGTGTGGTTATCTTGGTGGGCCAATTGGTGGCAGACGTTTCAAAGAGCCGAGTCAACTCAGACCTGTCTGTGAGCCTTGCTTTAGAGGTTTGGAAGAGGGTGTAGTTGGCTGGTTCACTGGGGTTCCTTGAAACGGTGTCCTGAAACTAGTGAGTTGTAAAAGAGTCGTTGGCGCTTGCGTTCATGACGAAATGGATATCAACAGTGTTTGAAATATATGAAAATATATATTACGACTGTGAATGACTGGGATGCATTATGCTCTGACGTGTCTTGCTCGTACTGGGACGGTAAATGACATATGCATGTTGCTGACTGTAACTGGACCTTTACGTAAGTCCTGTCTGTGGGTAAAACTGTTCTCTCTGCTCGTCGTTTGAGTCCCTTGGCGTCGTCCAACACCCCAACACAACGAAAGCAACAGTTCGATACGATTTAAACATTCTTTTCAGCATAGAGTTTCTTTTTTTCTGTCAGTGGATTTTTTTCTTTCCAGCGAAATGCAAGGAATTATGAATAGCTGTTATCGAACTGTTCAATCTCTGCTCGAGTAATTGTAGAGTGAGAGAGTGACTGTAAGTTACATTTGCCCTTCACACAGGCCACCTGACCTTTGCGGTTGAAGGACGCAATTCAGCATTGACTCTTTCTTATTTCATTCTATTTACACTTTCGTGTATTGATTTTCTCTGCATGTGCTCAGTCCTGACGATGTAATTATACGAAAACGCTTGACACTTCGTATTTTCCGTTTCCATTGGTTTTATCTGCATATATATATATATATATATATATATATATATTCCCTGGGGACAGGGAAGAAAGAATATTTGCCACGTATTCCCTGCGTGTCGTGAAAGGCGACTAAAAAGGGGAAGAAGCGGGGCAGATGGAAATCCTCCCCTCCAGTTTTTACTTTTCCAAAAGAAGGAACAGAGAAGGAGGCCAAGTGAGGATTTTGCCTTCTAAGGCTCAGTCCTCTGTTCTTAACTCTTTAGAACCTCGCTAGCGCGTGAAATGGCGGATATGTCTGAAAATATACTCACAGTAACACATAAGGAATTGCGACCTGAATAGATCCATATAGTTCTTTCTCAGGTCAACTTATTTGCTCCTCCAGGTTGTTCAGTGTTCATATCTCTCTCTACAGCTGCAACATCCATTCATTCCGCCGGCCGCTATCTGGAACTCGGTGCGTTTTGCGTCCTAACTCAGTGAACTGAATATGCTGCTGCAGTGTATGTACCCTTGTAGTGAACAAATTTATATAGCTATCTGATAGCAAGCCAAAGCAAGCCAAAGCGAGCATTCATTTTTTTTCTTTTTCTCGTAGCCTTTGGAAGGAAATTCATTTATACAAGGTATACGTTTATCAGTGCCAAAGCTAGGTTCATCTTGGACCAAGGCTAGGTTTATAGGCGAAATGTGTGTGTTGCTCATACGTATACCATATTTGAGAAAGATATATTCCCTGATCGTAAGTGTGAGTTACTGGCCAATGATGGCATAGCTAGCAAGAATGATTTTGGATCTTACTGCCTTTCATTATTACTCTATGGCTGTTTGAGGTTAAATCTACAGACTCCTTGTGTTATCATAACAGAATGTGAAGTGTGAGGGGTCATTTCCTTAAATCCGAAAACACTTCCTACACATCCAAGAATTTTAAAAGTTTTTTTTTTTCTCTCCACTGCCTTTGTGTACTGCTATCTTAAGGCTATAGGTCACCAGAGATTATTAAATCCAATTTTTTTCCCCTCTTCTCTTACATTTAGCAGCTCGAAAGAACCCAAACTGTCGCTTGCATTCTCGTTTTTTTACTACCACCGACAAGTGAGACTTTTTGTATTCACCGATATTGCGCTGGATCAGCCACTCATGTGAGCCATATACCCAGTTAATGTCAGTGTGAAGTTGTGTATGTCTATCCTCCGTTTATAGATATACCTCCTCGTTCAGTATCGTCTGAGAAATCTTAATAAGTGATAACTCACCCCATTAACATTACGTACAAGTGTTTGGTTTGTCTTTTCCTCTATTCATCTCGCCTACATAACCAGATACAATCCATCAACTCGCCACAAATCAACCATTTCAGGGTGTCTACAGGTTTTCCAGCTGCCATTTGCGAATCACCTCAAGGGAAAGAACACACACACGAGCTCCGTGTTCATCTGCAGCTCCCAGCACATGGAGCTGTATATTGTTACTCGATTCATAGGCTGATATGTTTTCAGATTGCTGGGAATTGCTGCTTGTTTTTATTCGCGGAGTGGGGATCAGGGAAACATACCTCTGGCTATGTAGGGTGCTTAAGGGCATGATCCTAAAAGCATATGTTTAAGTGATTATGTTCAGGAATGCTATATATGTATGTATATATATATATATATATATATCCCTGGGGATAGGAGAGAAAGAATACTTCCCACGTATTCCCTGCGTGTCGTAGAAGGCGACTAAGAGGGGAGGGAGCGGGGGACTGGAAATCCTCCCATCCCGTTTTTTTAATTTTCCAAAAGAAGGAAAAGAGAAGGGGGCCAAGTGAAGGTATTCTCTCAAAGGCTCAATCCTCTGCCTCGCTAACGCGGGGAAAAGCGAATAGTATGAATATATATATATATATATATATATATATATATATATATATATATATATATATATATATATATATATATATATATATATATTTTTTTTTTTTTTCTTTTTTCAAACTACTCGCCATTTCCCGTGTTAGCGAGGTAGCGTTAAGAACAGAGGACTGGGCCTTTGAGGAAATATCCTCACCTGGCCCCCTTCTCTGTTCCTTCTTTTGGAAAATTAAAAAAAAAAAAAAACGAGAGGGGAGGATTTCCAGCCTCCCGCTCCCTCCCCTTTTAGTCGCCTTCTACGACACGCAGGGAATACGTGGGAAGTATTCTTTCTCCCCTATCCCCAGGGATAATATATATATATATATTCACTGTGAAGTTATGCTCCCTTTCTGACCTGTTCCATTTCCCCACCATGATCTTTCTGACAATGGTCGCGTCTCAGGGGCTTAGATCCATTTGTTCCTCATCATGAAGTTTATTCACGAACGCCCCACATCACTCATGAGAATAAAGTGAATATAAGTCCGTCTCTCCCTTGTCCTTCTGTACCAGGAGCGGCGGTGTGGTGGCTAGAGGAGGCGGGGGTGTTTAATCCTCACTATCCACAGTGAATGTTTCCCCAAAACGTATCGAACCCGACGTGGTAGATATAAAACAATAGGATCCCAATCTACATTCTCATTAGGTGTGAGGTGGTGGTCGTGGCAGTTATAGTGCACTCAACTTCATTCCTGTGTCCTCATCAAATGGTTCCAGCAGGTCAGTTGTGTTGTGGAGCTGATGGTACTAGCAGTTTGGGACTGGTTGTATATATACCGAATCCCAAGCCAGTTAAAGTTCCACGCATGCTCGATGAAGTGGAGTTTTTGTGTTGATCGACATATGGATTAGATAAGTAGACACAAAGAGATAGACAAATATATATATATATATATATATATATATATATATATATATATATATATATATATATATATATATATATATATACAGATAGATAGATAGATAGATTGATAGATACATAGATAGATAGATAGATAGATAGAGAGATAGTTTGCAGAACTTTATGATCAATTCAGCATGTTTTAAGGTACAGAATTTCCAGTAGATATAGATCATAAATGTGATAATCATGGACAATAATCGGAATCACAATTGAGAGCAATTAATCATTCAGTCTTATATCAGATTACGGAGATGTGATATGGGAACACAGGAGAGAGATAAGAGACACAAAGGAGTTAAGAAAGAAAACTGATCGAGGGATAATCCGATAAAGAAAGAATTAGAAGAAAACGGGCGAATGAGATAGTAAGAGGAATGGGTTAACTGACTTAACTGATTAATGATGAACTGAATGGCGGCCTTGGTACAGGATAGGAGAACTGATGTAAATGACGAACACTTGATTAACTCGATCAATTGGAAGGAAGCTGTGATTAAAGAGGAAGAGAAGGGTGACAGGAACGGTACATGATGGAGTCCTGAGGTCAGTGTAGTCAAGAAATGATGAATGTATGAAATGATAACATAACACACGACAAAAGAGGAGGCCCAAAGGGGAAAAGAGTCAAGGAAGAGCTAAGAATTGTAAATGCTGAAAGAGACAGTTTTCCAAAGAGGACGAAACTAACTGGAACCAATATATGCAGATACGAACCAGGGGAGGAGAAAGTGGAATATGAAAAGGAAATTAGTGAATGACGTGAGATGGTGAGAGAAATCATGGACAAATGTAGTTAGATAAAAAGAGAGTGCGTGAAAGCAAAGCTATTTTCTATACACCAGATAGCACAGGGAACACAAACCCTCAATATAGAAAACGGGCATTACCTAGCAAGACTCGAGAACGCAGCCATTTCCCTAGCAAGACTCTTGAACATAAGCCATTTCCCTAACAAGACTCGTGAACATAAGCCATTTCCCTAACAAGACTCGTGAACATAAGCCATTTCCCTAGCAAGACTCGTGAACATAAGCCATTTCCCTAACAAGACTCGTGAACAAAAGCCATTTCCCTAACAAGACTCGTAAACACAAGCCATTTCCCTAACAAGACTCGAGAACATAAGCCATTTCCCTAACAAGACTCGTGAACATAAGCCATTTCCCTAACAAGACTCGTGAACATAAGCCATTTCCCTAATAAGACTCTTGAACATAAACCATTTCCCTAACAAGACTCGTGAACACAAGCCATTTCCCTAACAAGACTCTTGAACATAAGCCATTTCCTTAACAAGACTCTTGAACATAAGCCATTTCCCTAACAAGACTCTTGAACATAAACCATTTCCCTAACAAGACTCGTGAACATAAGCCATTTCCCTAACAAGACTCGTAAACATAAGCCATTTCCCTAACAAGACTCGTAAACATAAGCCATTTCCTTAACAAGTCTCGTGAACACAGCCATTTCCCTAGCAAGACTCGTGAACACAAGCCATTTCCCTAACTAGACTCGTGAACACAAGCCATTTCCCTAACATACCCTGGCCTGGACTCCACATTTCATGCCACAGTCGAAGCATTTCTGTATCACAGTTGATACCAGTGATGCACGCCTATGGTATATCTCCTCCTCCCTAATCCTCAATTGGTAATCACTTATTGTACGATTAAACCCCTCTAATTACCAGGAATAATTGGGTTATGAAGTATGATGAACATTTAGTACAATGAGTTTATTTGGGGATAAAGGTTTTTCTTTTTTTCGTTACTACGTCCCAGAATGCTTGTATTTAAAAAAAAAAGAAAAATTAATGCATTGTTATATATGTATATATATGTATATATATATATATATATATATATATATATATATATATATATATATATATATATATTTATAACAAACATGACTAGTTTGTGAATTTAGACAATGTATGCGACAAGACACTCTAATCTATTTTGAAATTACTAGTTTTCCAGATTATCTATTTTTGTGACTACTTGTTGAATAATCCCAGGCAATTATTTAGTGAACTACAGAATAATTAATTTGAGATTAATTTTAAAACTGAATTCACAATAAATATCTTTCAGGAGGGAGGAATGTACGCATTTGGTTTTATGAATTGCGTCATTATTCTTACGCAAGCGTATTTACTGTTATAACTCCGCGCGTATGATTTGTGATTGTATTTTCCATCAGTGACGTTTCATTTTCATTTTGGGGCCAGCGAGTCTTCCGTTGTTTTGGGGCCTGCGAGTCTTCCGTTGTTTTGGGGCCTGCGAGTCTTCCGTTGTTTTGGGGCCTGCGAGTCTTCCATTGTTTTGGGGCCTGCGAGTCTTCCGTTGTTTTGGGGCCTGCGAGTCTTCCGTTGTTTTGGGGCCTGCGAGTCTTCCGTTGTTTTGGGGCCTGCGAGTCTTCCATTGTTTTGGGGCTTGCGAGTCTTCCGTTGTTTTGGGGCCTGCGAGTCTTCCGTTGTTTTAGGGCCTGCGAGTCTTCCGTTGTTTTGGGGCCTGCGAGTCTTCCATTGTTTTGGGGCTTGCGAGTCTTCCGTTGTTTGGGGGCCTGCGAGTCTTCCGTTGTTTTGGGGCCTGCGAGTCTTCCATTGTTTTGGGGCTTGCCAGTCTTCCGTTGTTTTGGGGCCTGCGAGTCTTCCGTTGTTTTGGGGCCTGCGAGTCTTCCGTTGTTTTGGGGCTTGCGAGTCTTCCGTTGTTTTAGGGCCTGCGAGTCTTCCGTTGTTTTGGGGCCTGCGAGTCTTCCGTTGTTTTGGGGCCTGCGAGTCTTCCGTTTTTGGGGGGCCTGCGAGTCTTCCATTGTTTTGGGGCTTGCGAGTCTTCCGTTGTTTGGGGGCCTGCGAGTCTTCCGTTGTTCTGGGGCCTGCGAGTCTTCCATTGTTTTGGGGCTTGCCAGTCTTCCGTTGTTTTGGGGCCTGCGAGTCTTCCGTTGTTTTGGGGCCTGCGAGTCTTCCGTTGTTTTGGGGCTTGCGAGTCTTCCGTTGTTTTAGGGCCTGCGAGTCTTCCGTTGTTTTGGGGCCTGCGAGTCTTCCGTTGTTTTGGGGCCTGCGAGTCTTCCGTTTTTGGGGGGCCTGCGAGTCTTCCGTTGTTTTAGGGCCTGCGAGTCTTCCGTTGTTTTGGGGCCTGCGAGTCTTCCGTTGTTTGGGGGCCTGCGAGTCTTCCGTTGTTTTGGGGCCTGCGAGTCTTCCGTTGTTTTGGGGCCTGCGAGTCTTCCGTTGTTTTGGGGCCTGCGAGTCTTCCGTTGTTTTAGATTCGCTAGATGAAAGAAGGCCATTCAACGAAGTCAACAGATGCACAAGAATTTTATTACAATGATCATTCTTTATCATCTCTTTATTTATCTATCAATCTATCTATCAATCTATCTATCTATCTATCTATCTATCTATCTAGCTATCTATCTCTGCGTATATATATATATATATATATATATATATATATATATATATATATATATATATGCTTATACACATTCTATATACACATAAAACACTCTCCACAAGCAAGCATATAATGTTTAAGAAAGGTGAGAAGGGAAAAAGAAAAGAAGTGAGTTGGGAATGAGAGAGACGAGAGAGGAAAGCATAAAAGGGAATAATGGAAGGTACGTACCAGGAAATGAATTCACAGGTGAACAACGAACGGATGAAGAAAAGAACAGAAAGATCCGGATGGGGGAAAGACTTAGAAGAGCAATCACGCGTTGGCATAAAAATCACATTTCTCCATTGACTTCTTCGAGGAAATGGCATCTATTGACCAGAGCAATTACTTAAGTGTTTCTGGCGTCGTTAACTGGACAGATATGAAGTTCAGGTAATGCGTGTGAGTATTTAGGTCAGGTTAGGGGTAAGACAGTGAGGTCGGAGAGAGGGAGGGAGAATCCCTCTGGCTTTACTTAGGAAGCACCAGTCCAATGCCAAAGCAAAAGGAGAGTAAAAAAGGATGGAGTCAAATCACACAATAGATTACCTTAACTATTGATGAAGGGGAGTCGAACACACTGGCTTATTACCCTTACGCACTGAGCCCACTGACAGTGTCGAAATCTACTGTGGTTCCACCAGATTACACAAGGAATACCCCGAGACCCGACACCTCCTGGAAGGTGGTGTGTGATTACCGCATTATGCATTAGTCTGGCTCGATGCCTGGACCATTTGCTGGAAGATTACGATCCATCATATATATATGTATATATCACTGGGTCAGGGAGGGATTTAGTCTGGGTCGTGTCTTATGGTTGTGATGACGCGGGTCAGTGATGACTTACCACTGGGATGACGCGGGTTAGTGATGATCTACCACTGGGATGACGCGGGTTAGTGATGACTTACCACTGGGATGACGCGGGTCAGTGATGACTTACCACTGGGATGACGCGGGTTAGTGATGATTTACCACTGGGATGACGCGGGTTAGTGCTGACCTACCACTGGGATGACGCGGGTTAGTGATGACCTACCACTGGGATGACGCAGGTTAGTGATGACTTACCACTGGGATGACGCGAGTTAGTAATGACTTACCACTGGGATGACGCGGGTTAGTAATGACTTACCGCTGGGATGACGCGTGTTAGTGATGACTTACCACTGGGATGACGCGAGTTAGTGATGACTTACCACTGGGATTATAGTACACCAAAGAGCAGTGGCATAATTCCTCTGTCTGGTTCATTAGATATATGGAAACCTCTTGTGGTACGTGAAGTAATGACTTATCCAAAAAATCTGATGACCTTAAGTGAGGATTTAAGTGTCGGATAGTGTTAGTGGGAGGCCCGTGTGTGTGTGTGTGTGTGTGTGTGTGTGTGTGTGTGTGTGTGTGTGTGTGTGTGTTGTTGTTGTTCCCCCATAACCGTGAATGCAACCTGGATTATACATGATAATTTACTTCACCTTCAAGAATGTACAGCCAAGTGATATTTCTCCGTACAATACTCTGATTGCAATCACGTTGATTGAAGTCGTATTCCTCGCGATTTTCTTCGTAAGTTATATTCATTTCAGTCGGTATATTGAGGGGCGAGAATACCTGCCCCATGCATCGCCGACCACAGTAATGGACAGGACGTAACAACCATGATATAAACCACGTAGAAACATGATCAATTGGCAGGTTGAGGTGGCAGGTGAAGGCATATTTAGCTCAAATTAAATTTTCCTTTATCGTCTCACTTTCAAAATCTTTCATCCCAGAAAATGTCAGAAAGGAAAGAATTAAGGTTATTTTCACTCTAGAACACCTGAATGATATTATCTTTGTGTCAAATCTCGTGTAGATGATTTCAGTTTGAAAAATATGATAGCCAACCTGAAATTCAGACATACAAATTATTGTTGCATTTGTGGAATGACACATACGTCTATAAAGTTGAAATTCATTTTCACTTCAAATAAATTATACAAGTGAAGATCATGTTCTCGTAAAAATTAATGAAATATTCAGAGACAAAAAAAAAAAAATAAATCAGATGTGGTAGAATGAAAATTGAGGATGACACTGACGTTTGTAATTTTTGGCAGTTTCTTTCGCGAAATCTCCGGCCAGCCGACACAAGCAGCCATAACACGACCTCTAACCTCAGCCATTACTGGAAGACAAACGACTTCAAACCGCCCCATCAGAACACCAAACGTCGCGGGGTGAACGTGCCAAAATATGACCTTTTTTCTCATCATCCGGAACTATCCACGCGACGGCCACAATCGGGGAACAAAAGGAGATGAAGTATTGGTTAAAAATCACAGAACGTAATGGATTTTTAATGAAAGGCAGAGGTGACTGGTTGGGGTCCTTGTGAGGGGCAGTTTCAACACCTCAGGCTACGCTGTCTCTGATAAGGTATCTATGATATCCCACAAACATCACACCTTCCGTCACCAGGAGCTTTTTATTGAGCTGGTTCTGTGTCTTCTAGATGGTACGGACACGACTGAGTTGTACCTAAAGTAAGACGCTTAAAGTAGGTCTGCTTTCACAGGGACAAGATGAAGTGGTTTAGAATCTCGGATCTTCTGTGGTTTACCATCTTCCTCGTCTCCCGCAGAGGAGCGGGAATTCCATCAGTCTCCTTAAGAGTTCCTCAATGACAACGCATCTGACATGCCTCTGTGAGCATGGAAACACTGCTTGCCCATAGCTTAGCGACCAAGAGTGTTTCCTGATTTCAAACAGTATATGACACCGTCTGATTCTGACATATTAGTACCCATAGAACTCAACCTCCTTCCCATCTTTCAACCCCTCTCGCGTAGAAGGAACAAGACACAACGACCCCTCAGTGTATACCAATTCACTTCCCAATAGATAATTGGACGAACGTAGAGCAACAGTGAACTGACGTGAACCAGCGAGGTTGGTAGCAGCTTCATTCTCTTTAGTAGATCACCAAAGCGGATCAGTTGACAGCAAGACGCAAGAAGCCACAGCAATTCGTAACGGAGTGTAACGCCATCACTGGAGACTAATAGACCCCTCCAAGAGCTTAACTGACTCCTGAATAGGAAGCCCAAACGATGGCACTCCAGCGCAGTTCCTCTCCTTAAAAGCGGCTGATTTCTCTTCCATCTAAACGACGCCAAGAAAGCGGTGAATTGTGATGGCTCGCCTGGAGTTAAGTGGCGGGAAAGGCTGGGTATCGCCTTCGGCTCTTGGCTGTGATTTTCAATGTAATAAGACTGATCACTGAGGGATCACTGAACATTATATGCATCATACTTTGATAACAGAGCAGAGCTGTTAAAGGGTAAGAAGATGGGATGATGGACGAGTCTCTGCAAGGAAAGGGAAGTGGAAGAGAAAAAGCAGATGGAAAGAAAGGTTGGTTTAGAAAAAAAAAGAGAGATTAGAATAGTAAAAAGGAAGCTACTGTTTGAAGAGTGTAAGATATACGGAGTTGAGAGTAATGTGTGTCAGTAAAGAAGACAAGAACAAGGATAAAGTGTCACCAATTTATTAAACAGCAATGATAAACAATGATAAATACTACTACTACTACTACTTGTAGTAGTAGTAGTAGTAGTAGTAGTAGTAGTGAAAAGATAACAATAACCACAATTTTCTACTACACAATCCATCACTATCCTCAAGTCATCCTTGCTTTCTTCACTGCTGTTAACAGAGCAGTTCTCCTCCTCCTCCTCCTTCTCCATCCACAGTCAAGACACGCAAGCCAATCCCTCGCGTTACACACACGCCCTCTAAGCCACTCCTTCCATTTCCCCCTCTCACCCCTCTCCTCCCGTACGTTAAGTTTCACCAAGCCACGTAGTTCTCCTGGTCATGTAGGGGTCAAGCCTCACCAGCCAACTCGAAAACCCTCACTAGGTCATGAAGCAGGACCAACACTAACTTTTATTTAGGTCATCGAGCCAACACAGTTCCCTCTCCCCTTCCATTAAGGTCTTCGAGCCCATTCAGCCCCTCTTTTCCCCCACCCCCTCTGTTGAGTTCATCAGTTCCGCCCACCTCTCGACTCTTTCTCTCTCTCCCCCTCCCTCCCACTCTCATCCACATCATCGAACTGGCCCCTAATTCCCCCCCACACGACAAGGGGAGATAAAGGCCTTGAGAGCGGAGGCATTTTAACCTAGATCAACGCCTGAGAGTCTACCCATCACTCACATGACAGGGAAAAGTCTTTTGCCGTTGAGAGAGAGAGAGAGAGAGAGAGAGAGAGAGAGAGAGAGAGAGAGAGAGAGAGAGAGAGAGAGAGAGAGAACAACCATGGCAACTGGCAATGTCTATGTCAGTTCCACTTGCTCACATCAGCTCATCATGTTACTACCCGCCAAGTGTCAGACACCAGCCCGAAAACACTTTCCGTTATGCACGGTAAGACTAATTCATAATTCTCACTGGTTTTGGGTTCCTCATGAATAGTGCAGTATGGGCTCTTAAATTATTAATACGGTTCCAAAAATGCTTTGATTCCATGAGTATTCGTATCGATATTGTCTCTATTACTATAACAATCAAGGAGTCTGATTCCATAAAGTATTAACTCCTGATTATTACGGTTCGAAAAAATGCTTTGATTCCATGAGTATTCGTGTCGATATTGTCTCTATTACTATAATGATCAAGGAGTCTGATTCCTTAACCCAGAATTAACTCCTGATTAATAGTGTAGTGATTCATACCATGGCAGTGCTACTGTGATTATATCTCATCAAATTAAGCTATGATTGATCAAGTGAAAGTGTGTATCTTAAAGGTGAAATTAAGCTATGGATGATCAAGTGAAAGTGTGTATCTTAAACGTAAAATTAAGCTATGGTTGATCAAGTGAAAGTGTGTATCTTAAAGGTAAAAAATTAAGCTATGGTTGATCAAGTGAAAGTGTGTATCTTAAAGGTGAAATTAAGCTATGGTTGATCAAGTGAAAGTGTGTATCTTAAAGGTGAAATTTAGCTATGGATGATCAAGTGAAAGTGAAAGTATCTTAAAGGTGAAATTAAGCTATGGTTGATCAAGTGAAAGTGTGTATCTTAAAGGTGAAATTAAGCTATGGTTGATCAAGTGAAAGTGTGTATCTTAAAGGTAAAAAATTAAGCTATGGTTGATCAAGTGAAAGTGTGTATCTTAAAGGTGAAATTAAGCTATGGTTGATCAAGTGAAAGTGTGTATCTTAAAGGTGAAATTAAGCTATTGATGATCAAGTGAAAATGTGTATCTTAAAGGTAAAATTAAGCTATGGTTGATCAAGTGAAAGTTTGTATCTTAAAGGTGAAATTATTTAGATATTCCCATACACTTATTGGAGTATTGTAAGACGACCATGTGTATGTATATTCGACCAGTAATTTAGCTTTGCAATAAATATTGTCTTTGTCTCTTAATACAAGCTTTTGGGAAATGGTGAAAAAAATTTAAATGCTAGTGGGGGGTACCTGGGGCTACACAGGATTGAAAAAAAAGGTGATATTATCTGAAAAAAAATTAAAGTTAATTCATGTGCAAAATTGATTTTCGTGCATGATTTTAATTCGTATAAAGCCTATTACAAGACGGGAGAGATGGCCTTTATTGGCCTTTATTGGCTTTTATTGACTGTCGAATATAGACTTTAAAGTCAGACTGTTAGAAAAATCTAAATCTGTGTGTGTGTGTGTGTGTGTGTGTGTGTGTGTGTGTGTGTGTGTGTGTGTGTCGCTCCTAAATTCATCAAGTTCCACGTAGCTGTAGAGAGCAATTCAGAACCTTAAAAGGTAGCCTACAATTTTGGAACCCTTGGATATTGATCCTAAAGTAACTTCATCATAAGACCAGGTGACTCGGTCATCTATTTTGAATAGATATATTGAACTACGTGTCATCTATGAGGATTCTATGAAAGCAAACCTTTGGTGGTATTATAGTATTATAGCTGAAAACGTAGACCAGATTCTGCAGTATCTACACACACACACACACCCACACACACACACACACACACACACGTACTTTGAGGTCTTCAAGCGCTACCATCTGGCGGTGAGAGATCGTGAGACATTAACACACACACACACACACACACACTTGGTAACATGTACCACCATTGGCCTACACCATGTGGCTTTACAGTGATAAAAACCGTATTATTCACGTCTCTAAAACACGGAACCTTTTCACTAAACGAGGAAACTTTTAATGTTTAAACGAGCGATGAAATTATATGCTCAGTCGTAAATAAGTCTCTTAACTAAAGTGAATGGGCTTCATTCTGTTTGTTGTGTATTTGTTTCTCGTGTATTTGTCAGGGGGTGATTCATTCAGTGGATCTATTAGTGGGCCAAAAGAGAATATATGCAAAGTATCTTCATTACGCGGTGATGTACGCTAACTGTGTTCGCTTACGGTTGAGTAGAAAAAATAATCATGTGTATATATATATATATATATATATATATATATATATATATATATATATATATATATATATATATATATATATATATATATCTATATATATATATATATATATATATATATATATATATATATATATATATATATATATATATATATATATATCCGCCATTTCCCGCGTTAGAGAGGTAAAGTTAAGAACAAAGGACTGAGCCTTAGAGGGAATATCCTCACTTGGCCCCCTTCTCTGTTCCCTCTTTTAGAAAAGTAAAAACGGGTGGGGAGGATTTCCAACCCCCCGCTCCTTCCCCTTTTAGTCACCCTCTGCGATACGCAGGGAATACGTGGGAAGTATTCTTTCTCCCCTATCCCCAGGGATGACATATATATATATATATATATATATATATATATATATATATATATATATATATATATATATATATATATATATATATATATATATATTATGATAAAAAGTAGAGATTATTCCTCTCTCACTTGATGAAGTATATTTTACGTATTTCTAAACTAATTAAAACAGATACTTTCACTTTATCACAGAGTCAGGCTGTGTGGAAATCTGGTACAACATATAATATTTAATGGACAACTATCAAGCACTTTAATTCTTTGTAGTGATACTTATGATAAGTTCGCTGCAAATTAATGCAGCAGTTAATTACACATAGAATGGAGTGTTCATATTTATTTGTGTAGTTTTAAATGTACTTAGCTATCTGTGCTTATGTATGAATATACATATATATATATATATATATATATATATATATATATATATATATATATATATATATATATATATATATATATATATATGTGTGTGTGTGTGTGTGTGTGTATATATATATATGTATATATATATATGTATATATATATATATATATATATATATATAAATATATAAATATATATATATATATATATATATATATATATATATATATATATATATATATATATATATATATATATATATATATATATATATATACATATATATATATATATATATATATATATATATATCTTTGTAATATAGGAAATGAATAAGAATAGGGTGTCATACTCTGAATTCAAGACATACAGATTACGAACTACGAGCATACGAATAATGTGCAACAAAGGTGTAGACAAACATAGATACAGATATATCTAAAGGCTCTCACACTCACTCTCACACTCTCTCTCTCGTAACAACATTACATTCCCGTACCCTCAGCGGCTGCGCAGCAATTACATTCACAGGAGGCAAAAAAGAGACGAACATGCATCCCCAAGGCTATCTCGTTCCTCCACAGCTATGACTCTATTGTCGTCCTTGCCCTCCCGAAACTCTCTTCCACGTCTGGTTCCTCCTCCTCGACTTCCTCCTCCTATATACCCCACCCTTAGGACTGCCTGCCTCCGTAGCATCTCTCGTGATCACCCATCCTTCTCCCCTGCTCTCCTACGCTCAGTACAACGCTGTCGACCGATACAGCAGCAGGTGAGCCACGCCTCCTCGCGGTGGGTGTTAGAAATTCTTCTGTGGTGAAATGAAGAAAGGGAAATGTTCGGTTCCTTCGACGAAAACTGTACTCTCTTCTTGCTACGCATCCCACAGACGGCTCGCAGAGACACTATAATTAACAGAAGGGTGAGGAAAATGACAGGGAGCAGAAGAGCGAGCAGCAGAAGTGTGAGCAACGGAAGGACGAGCGGCAGAAATGTGGGCAACAGAAGAGCAAGGAAGCAGGAGAAGTGTAAAATACAGAAAGGCAAGCAACAGATGGTCAAGCAACAGAAGTACCAACAAGGGAAATTCAAGCAACGGATGCTCATGCACCAGAAATATGAACAACAGAAAAGTAAACAGTAAGGTGGCAAACGACAGAAGTACAAGCTGAAGAAAAGCAAGCAACAGAAATGAGAACAAACGAAAGGCAAGCAACAGAAAAGGGAGGGAATGAAGGAGCGTAACAGACAGACTCTGTTTGCTCACACGATCAAATCCCGTTGTCAGAACTGTTTAGAAAAAAAAGAATAGTCTTGATATTCTCTTGATAACCAATTTACAAATATTTCCGCGAAAGCCGAGTGGAATAAACAAACATAAAAATTCATTACTTGAATACCTTTTTGTAATAATCTATTACAAATTGGTTCAAAGAGCCGCAGTTGGATACACTGTACCTGTAATTAATCAAGAGGGATTTGCTAATTAAAACACCAATTAGTTTTCGTCCACTGATTTATTTGACTAATGAGTCTTTATGTTATGTTGCCTCGCTTCTAGTGTTATGAACTTCTGGGCTTCTCAACACTGACTTACAGCTCCGAACGACCAAAGAATCTTCGTTTTAATAACTTAATCACACCACTAATTACCGCTTACATAACCACCGCCAGCTTTCTTTTTTTTTTAACACTTTGAAATAATTCCCTGGTCATCCCTGGCGCTACATTCCTGTTATTGGAAACGTAGACGTTCGAATATAAAGGGGAGATGACTTAGTTCTGCTGTTGAGCTCAGGGGGGTGTGGATAGGTAGGGATGTATTTGCCTCATAAGAGACTGTAACACTTTTTTTTTCAATGTTTTGGAGAGAGAGAGAGAGAGAGAGAGAGAGAGAGAGAGAGAGAGAGAGAGAGAGAGAGAGAGAGAGAGAGAGAGAGAACCGAAGTCACGTAGACAACTGAAGGAAAGAGAAAAAAATGGAAAATGTTAATTTACATAGAAAGTTCAGGTATGATTTCTATAGCAAACAGGCACGATGGAGAGGTAAACAAACACAAAGATACCGTGATAAAGGGTAGAAAAAGCAGAGAGACACAAAGTGGGAGGAGGGAACAACAACAAAAACGAGGGTAGAAAATGGAAGGGTAATGGAAATATTCCAACAGTTGGTTGAATGTAACGAGGCTATACTTAGGAAAGGAAGTCAAGATAATCAGTGGAACGGAGAAGTGAGGTGAATAAAATCTGAACTGGTATTCAGAATTAACTCTTAGAGGAAGATGAACAGCTGGGTAGACTGTGGACAGAATACTGTGATCAATATTCATAACTGGTATTCAAAATTAACTCTTAGAGGAAGATGAACAGCTGGGCAGACTGTGGATAGACTGCTGTGATCAAGAGACGTAACTGGTATGCAAGATTAACCCTTAGAGGAAGATGAACAGCTGGGTAGGCTGTGGACAGACTACTGTGATCAAGATTCGTAACTGGTATTCAAGATTAACCCTCAGAGGAAGATGAACAGCCGGGTAGACTGTGGATAGACTGTCGTGATCAGGATTCGAACTTACGCAAACTCGACCCCGGGACAAAAGTGAATGCGTCACATTCAGGTACGCCAACCACAACACCAGTGAGATCCACAACACCACTGAGACGCACAACACCACTGAGATCCATGAACAATTTTCGAGATAGTGAACAGTTCTTTTCACATGAGTTTCGAGAATCCTCGAGAAGTCTCTAACTAGGGAAAGATTCGAAGGGTATCGAGTGAGCGAATCTTACAAGATTCGAAAATAATCTCGAAGCATAGTTCGTCGCCGGGAAGCTACAGAGGAAAATCTCTATGAGAATTCAAGATGGAAATTCCTAAAGCTAAGAAGTTAGATATATGAGGAAAATTCCCACATGATGATTAATGGAAAAAAAACCCAGAGTTTGTATTCCAGAAGACTCATGGGGGAAAATCCATGAGACGGTCCGTCGCAGGTGTGGAACCCAAGAAGGAAATATAAGTTTTAATTCTTGATGAGATTTACTGACGTGTGCACAGCCATGGTGAGGACTACTGACGTGTGCTGAGCCATGGTGAGGACGACTGACGTGTGTGAGCCATGGTGAGGATGACGTGTGCACAGCCATGGTTGACCACTACTGACGTGTGTGAGCCATGGTGAGGACGACTGACGTGTGCACAGCCATGGTGAGGACTACTGACGTGTTTGAGCCATGGTGAAGACGACTGACGTGTGCACAGTCATGGTGAGGACTACTGACGTGTGTGAGCCATGGTGAGGACTACTGACGTGTGCACAGCCATGGTGAGGACTACTGACGTGTGTGAGCCATGGTGAGGACTACTGATGTGTGTGAGCCATGGTGAAGACGACTGACGTGTGCACAGCCATGGTGAGAACTACTGACGTGTGCACAGCCATGGTGAGGACGACTGACGTGTGCACAGCCATGGTTGACCACTACTGACGTGTGTGAGCCATGGTGAGGACTACTGACGTGTGCACAGCCATGGTGAGGACTACTGACGTGTGTGAGCCATGGTGAGGACGACTGACGTGTGCACAGCCATGGTGAGGACTACTGACGTGTGTGAGCCATGGTGAGGACTACTGACGTGTGCACAGCCATGGTGAGGACGACTGACGTGTGCACAGCCATGGTGAGGACTACTGACGTGTGCACAGCCATGGTGAGGACTACTGACGTGTGCACAGCCATGGTGAAGACTACTGACGTGTGCACAGCCATGGTGAGGACTACTGACGTGTGCACAGCCATGGTGAGGACGACTGACGTGTGCACAGCCATGGTTGACCATTGACGTGTGTGAGCCATGGTGAGGACTATTGACGTGTGCACAGCCATGGTGAGGACTACTGACGTGTGCACAGCCATGGTGAGGACGACTGACGTGTGCACAGCCATGGCTGACCACTGACGTGTGTGAGCCATGGTGAGGACGACTGACGTGTGCACAGCCATGGTG
Organism: Panulirus ornatus; assembly: GCF_036320965.1. Taxonomy (NCBI): domain Eukaryota; kingdom Metazoa; phylum Arthropoda; class Malacostraca; order Decapoda; family Palinuridae; genus Panulirus; species Panulirus ornatus. Next base: position 9,952,124 of record NC_092251.1, read on the forward strand.
AGGACTACTGACGTGTTTGAGCCATGGTGAGGACGACTGACGTCTGCACAGCCATGGTGAGGACTACTGACGTGTGCACAGCCATGGCTGATCACTGACGTGTGTGAGCCATGGTGAGGACGACTGACGTGTGCACAGCCATGGTGAGGACTACTGACGTGTGCACAGCCATGGCTGATCACTGACGTGTGCACAGCCATGGTGAGGACGACTGACGTGTGCACAGCCATGGTGAGGCCGACTGACCTGTGCACAGCCATGGTGAAGACTACTGACGTGTGTGAGCCATGGTGAGACCTACTGACGTGTGCATAGCCATGATGAGGCCTACTGACGTGTGCTCAGCCATGGTGAGGACTACTGACGTGTGTGAGCCATGGTGAGGACTACTGACGTGTGTGAGCCATGGTGAGGACTACTGACGTGTGTGAGCCATGGCTGACCACTGACGTGTGCTCAGCCATGGTGAGGACTAATGACGTGTTTGAGCCACGGTGAGGACTACTGACGTGTGCACAGCCATGGTGAGGACTACTGACGTGTGTGAGCCACGGTGAGGACTACTGACGTGTGTGAGCCACGGTGAGGACTACTGAAGTGTGTGAGCCATGGTGAGGACTACTGACGTATGTGAGCCATGGTGAGGACTACTGACGTGTGCTCAGCCATGGTGAGGACTACTGACGTGTGTGAGCCACGGTGAGGACTACTGACGTGTGTGAGCCATGGTGAGGACTACTGGCGTGTTTGAGCCACGGTGAGGACTACTGACGTGTGTGAGCCATGGTGAGGACTACTGACGTGTGTGAGCCACGGTGAGGACTACTGACGTATGTGAGCCACGGTGAGGGCTATACACAGGAGTAGGAAAGGGAACGAGGGAGGGTGTCGGAGCTACCTAAGCATGAGGCACTCAGGGAAAGGGAATAGATGTGTGGGAGGGTCAGAGGGAGGGGCGTGTGGGTATGTGGTTGTTGGAGTGGCGTTGGTGGTGTTGGTGGAAGACGTGGTGGACCCTGGTTGTCGACGGTAGGATGAGGGATTCGTTAGCATACAGGGAAAGGGAATAGACGTGTGGTAGGGTCAGACGGAGGGACGTGTGGGTATGTGGTTGTGGGAGTGGCGTTGGTGGAAGACGTGGTGGACCCTGGTTGTCGACGGTGGGATGAGGGATTCGTTAGCATATTGTATTAGTCGTGCTGGATACTTCGACCGCGGGAATGGACGGTGATGGATGGGATGTGGCATTTGGCTGACAGGGAGGGGGAAGGACAGGCGCGAGTGGCAGGGACGGTGGAGGAAGGGGTGGCTGTAGACGGTCAAGATCGGGCTTTGATAGGGAAAACGGTGAATGGTGTTTAGATATGCTATATACTAGACGGGGATGTGGACCATTAAGGGTGGAATGAGCACTTGGCTTTCGAGACGGATTTTAGCGATGGGTATGGAAGATATGATACTAGTGGATGGTATAAATGAGTTTAAGAGAAAATAAGGTCAAATGATAATCAATTTCTCTCTTTTAGTCCAAAAAATATCCATGTAAAGAGCGATTCTCTTTGCAAAAATAATATATTTCTATACTTTAGTCCAAAAAATATCCACGTAAAGAGCGATTCTCTTTGCGAAAATAATAAATTTTTCTCTTTTAGTCCAAAAAATATCCATGTAAAGAGCGATTCTCTTTGCGAACACTCTAGCCCACCGGCCATAAGTAATTGAGCTCATGAAGGCTATTGATCGCCTCTGTCATACCCCACAGTGGCAGCAGCTACGAGGCTTTAGAGTTGAACATCTCGTGTTATCGGAACAGAACATCTCATATTATCGGAACTCAACATCTCCTTTATCGCAACAGTCGCGACACCTCGAGAACACCCGGGCGAGAGAGAGAGAGAGAGAGAGAGAGAGAGAGAGAGAGAGAGAGAGAGAGAGAGAGAGAGAGAGAGAGACTGGCATCAGGTGGAGGACGCTGGATGACAAGGCAAACACGACTGGCTGTATCGAATATTTGCCGGGATATCAAACTTTGAGTGTACGCTGAACGAGAGAGTCAACACCCACGTGAAGGTGTGGGTCGGTGTATTATGAATGTCGCTGATACACAATGGAGAAAAGAGAGAGATGAATTGCCTCCACAGTGTATATTTTTTTGAGAGACAGAGAGAAACAAAGACGCTACGAATCTACGTATCTCTGAAGTGTAAGAGGGTCATTCTGATCTCACAGTTCAAAGAACTCAGCTATGCATCTGACTGGCTTTGGATTATTCACTGCTTATCTCTCGTCCATACGAGAAAATTTCAGACGTGTGTATTGCATATAACTCCACACAGAGCAGGTCCAGAGGGAGGGAGAATGCAACGAAGGGGATTGTCACACCGCCTGAGTGCTCAAGGTCTATGAACATACAAGAAATAAGAGAACAAGATCAGCCTCTTTTATATCTCTCTTAAGTGATAAAAATGTCTTTTGTATCTCTCTTAAGTGATGAAAATGTCTTTTGTATCTCTCTTAAGTGATGAAAATGTCTTTTGTATCTCTATTAAGTGATGAAAATGTCTTTTGTATCTCTCTTAAGTGATGAAAATGTCTTTTGTATCTCTCTTAAGTGATGAAAATGTCTTTTGTATCTCTATTAAGTGATGAAAATGTCTTTTGTATCTCTCTTAAGTGATGAAAATGTCTTTTGTATCTCTCTTAAGTGATGAAAATGTCATTTGTATCTCTCTTAAGTGATGAAAATATCTTTTGTATCTCTCTTAAGCGATGAAAATGTCTTTTGTATCTCTCTTAAGTGATGAAAATGTATATTCGCAGGAGTAAAAAGACTGGCTCTAACTTAGAGCACTTCCTAGCTGAGTTTTGTCCCGTGAATGAGCATTATATTTACCGTGGAGATGACAAGGAAATCATTTGGCAGAAATGATTCCCTGGCTGTACATTCTGCAAGCCAAGGGACCTCCAGTGACGGAGATGTACCAGTCGAGAGTGTGTTGACGCTTCAGTGACAGCCACCATCACAGACAAGGATCGGTTATTGACTTGTGTCTTAACCACATCATCAGCACGTCATTTGCCACTGGACGAGGATAACTTACCAACACGGCACAGTGAAGTGAAGACGATTGATCGCTTAGCCTCGTCTTGTGTGAGAGGGGGAAAAAGGACCAAACGCTGGTGTTCGTTAGTCAGACATAATAGCGTCAACGGGTTTCTTGCTTTACGCGAGAACGAGGATCAAATCAATCAGTAGAGGTATTGTGAAACAAGAGCCTCTCACAAACACATATAGGTCCCGGATCCTTCGTTGACCCCGCGCTGCGGGTGAAAGACTACGTCACCCACCAATACACCCGTTGTGACACAGACTTCTATGCCACAGAATAATGTAAGACTATTATCATTGACGAAAAAGACACACTGAGGGGAAATGATAATTCACCTGACACACCCTGTTGCTAGGCAAAGACGGAGTTATTCGCTGTCACTCCACATTCGTTGTGAGACGTGGTTTGGTCACCACAAAAGACGCACAGCAAAACGAGGGAGAGAGAGAGAGAGAGAGAGAGAGAGAGAGAGAGAGAGAGAGAGAGAGAGAGAGAGAGAGAGAGAGAGAGAGAGAGCGTTCACTGACTCTGCAAGGAAAAGGCCGAGTCAGCGTCATTTCATATTTCGGGAGGAATCGTTCATCACTACGGAACCCAATTGCCTCCGTGTAATATCTGGCTGACCTCTGCCCTGAGATGGGGTTGGAATGCCCGACGATCGTCAAACTTTTCTCGTAAAGACTAGAATGTATTGGCTGCAGTAATTAATTGCCTCCCGAACACAGCGGAATTCAACTAAGCCAACTAAACCGTTACATAAAAGAGCGAATCGGAAGCGCTATGCTGGCTTTGATTCGAAGATTGAAAAGCGTAAGCTTAGCATACCTGTACCGTACGCCGACTTGGCTTACTTAGAAAGTGGCTTTGGAAGACAGGCTGAGCAAGGCTGAACTTAAAGAAAGACTGTTTTGAGATTACTTAAAGGTGGCTTTGGAAGACAGGCAAAGCAAGGCTGAACTTAGAGAAAGACTGTTTTGAGATGAATCACAACATGAAACAAGGGGTTCCATTGGTAGAAGGAAGGAGCGAGCTACAAGCACAGCTGATAATGAGGTGAAATTAGAAAGTGAAGATCAACTAGGCAATCAGTAAATGCTGTTCATCAACAAAGATATATCAAAGGCGACATGAGCCGTGTTACAGAACGAGTGTCCAAAGTATTTTACAGGTCATGGAAGGCTACCTTCCATTTCCAGGTTCCAGGAAGATGGAACTTCCTCTTCCTCCTCCTCCTCCTCCTCCTTAACTCTGGGGACGAGAGAGAGAGAGAGAGAGAGAGAGAGAGAGAGAGAGAGAGAGAGAGTGTGTGTGTGTGTGTTCTTGTCATCATCCACACTAGGCTGGAATTTCAACCAAAGCAAGAGAGACGCGCTGCTGCTGTGAGTCAAACATTACGATTCTCACAACCGAATTTTCTTGCTTCCGTCCTGAAAATGAACGTCTGAACTTCGCCCTCCAACTTGGGTGGAGAAAACTTTAGGTAATTACTGTTTCTTTGTTATTTCTTCCGGACTCTTCGCTTCCAGGGAGGCGACCACCTTCCCTGTTTTGTGTGACATAGACTTTATTATCTATTTCTTTAAAGTGTGACGGTGAGAGGAAGGGGGGAAAAATATAATCTCTCTCTCTCTCTCTCTCTCTCTCTCTCTCTCTCTCTCTCTCTCTCTCTCTCTCTCTCTCTCTCTCTCTCTCTCTCATCAAAAATATTCTTCATTGACATTTTCGTTGATTTTTTCACGCATACACCCCCATAAGTAGCCAGTTACGCTATATAAAAAAGATACCCATTTTCTTCGGAAAATACTTCGTCTTCACCTATGTGTGTGTGTGTGTGTGTGTGTGTGTGTGTGTGTGTGTGTGTGTGTGCGTGTGTGTGTGAGCGCGCACACGTACGCGCATGCACCGGGTGTGACACTGTACCGTATTCAACAGCTATGGCACCTGTGTTAAGTGTGGCACTGTGCCACACTCAGCAGCTGTGTAATCCATGTGAAGTGTGTCACATCTAAGTACACCCTACTCAGCAGAGGAGGTGTAGTATTGCCATGCACCTTCACCAGGACGCCCTTCGAAACTAATGAACAGACGAGGGTGACTTTCTTATGCTCGCGGTCACACACACACTCCAGCAGAAGATCTCTGATCTCCACTGGGGAAAACGATCTCCACTGGGGAAACTGAAGCTCTCACACAACTGGCCATTTATACATAAAAACAATCATGATATCTCACATGACATAATGATCGAGGCGGTACATTATGCAGCCTCTCTGTCGTCCAAGAGATCGCTGGAAAGCCAGGGAGAAGCAGGGTATCCAAAATTAAAACAGTCTTGCATGCCCGGTGTCAAAGGGTGCTCAAAGCTTAATGTGGAATAGATGTGCCAATGTCTTGGCCAAGTGAGATCCGAGATGTCGTGATGTTTTAATGAAGATGATGAGAGCCGAGACGCGTCTCTGATCTTTTACAGTGTGACCTTGTTGCCATGGAGGTACAGTTTGCGATTATCCTCTCCTCTCTTGAGTCGTGTTTATCTCTCTTCTTTCCACTCTAGACCCCCTGTACTGTCTCTGTAATTATTCTTTTCGTTATCTCTAGTCCCCATTTACTTTCCATTCTTTCGTCTATCTCTTTCTCTTTCCCCTCTTTGTCCTTTTCCACCATCCTCGCATCCTCTCCTTTCCCTTTCTCTCCTCTACCGTCCTCCTCTTCCACACACTGTCTCTTTCTCTCCTCACCACCTTCCCTACAACCATGTGTCGCCAGCAGCCCACTGTGCCACGAGAGGTATCTCAGTCCTTTCATCTATTTTCCGTGAGCCTGTCCTCTCTCTACTCACTCTGTTGAACCTCAGAGTGAAAGAGAATTGAGACTATATCTCATAAAGGGTAAGGAAGTGGTCGGGGTAATTTGTAAGAGCGATCAAAATTGACACACGGATGAGGGCAGGACGAAGACTCGTACGAGGGGGGGTTAGGTATGTGGTTAACTCTTGATGTCTCTCTAATAGAGTAAGTAAAACACAAGAAGGGAAAACGATAAGGTAAACAGGGACGAAAGCAGGAGAAAAGGGAAGAGGGGCGTGATGAATCAATGTGGGATGGATTAAGATACAAGAGAAAGAATGATGGAAGAAAAGTTAATGACACTGGGATGGAGTCTTATGATTCTAACCCAGAGGGAGGGGAGTCGAGTGAATGTGAAATATTTCATGATGACTTGGAGATGTAAGTCAGTTATCTATCAACCTGTAATGACTCCAGCTCCTCAGGGGCCTTCTCCACCTCGAGAACCCGACTGGAGTACGAAGCAGTTGCTCTTGACGACAATTATTATCAACACAAATAAAAGAACAAATCCCATAAAATCGCAAGTCTAAGACAACAAGTGTTGGTGTATCTGTTAACCAGACAGGGTGAGGGTTTCAAACTGAGGGTAATTACACGTTCGAAGTTCTCGGAGGTCTACAAGAAATCATTTGATATTAGGAAATGCGATCGTTAAGGATCGTCGATACTAGATATATATGGTTGTAAGGATTTCCCGTAGTCTCTCGTGATTGCGAGGAGGTCACAGATACAGAAAACCGTACGCACTACCACTTTCACTTGTGTGAGGACCAACACACTTTCTCCGTGAGAGCGAATTGACTCATCTTAAAGGAAACTTTAAACGCGCTACCTTGCGTCGAGTTTAGATCCTGATAAGGATGTGAACGCGCTGCCTTGCTTCATAGTAAGGAGAGGCGTCGAGTTTAGATCCTGATAAGGATGTGAACGCGCTGCCTTGCTTCATAGTAAGGAAAGGCGTCGAGTTTAGATCCTGATGAGGAAGTGATAGATAGAGATAGATGGTGTCCTCTCATAGGGAGTTAGGGAGGAGAGGAACGGGAGGTGTTGTCGCTAAGGCTGGTCATCAATATTTATAGGACGATACCTTCTTCTGACGAAGCCAATCATGGCTGACGTGTGTCCCTGTTGCGCCTCGGGGGTAAACTGCGTTGTTGTTTTGGTTCGTGGTAATGCTATGAGGATGTTATAAAGGTTGTTATCGTAACGATGTATTTGTTGTGGTTGTGTGGTAATCCTTGTGTGATGGTGGTCTGCTTTTAGTGGTACTTAATTGTGGTTAGGTGTAGTGGTAAGGTAATGGTGGTGTATCGTTGTGGTCAGTGCTGGTAGCGGTGTATTAACACCACTGTCTATCAAACTGGTGTTGTAAGATTGTTATTGTTGCTCTTGTGTTGAAGAGTGTCGTCGATGATTATAGTCGAGGGGGAGGGTTCTTCGGGGTGGCGTGTTTGTAGTGTGATGGGTTGGCTGTAATGGTGTCTGCAGGTGAGGACGTTTGTGTCCTGCTAATGGTAAGGTGATGAGGTGGTGGTGTACAGCAAGTTGCATGACCCTGGTGTGACGAAGTGGTGGAAGTAATGAGGTGGTTTGTATGGGGGGGACAATTGTGGTAGGCTGGATAGTTCTGATGTGATGGTGTGGTGGTGGTAATTCAGTGGTGGTGTGAGGATGTTGTGACAGATGGCTGTGGTTCTGGTGCGAGGGTGTGGTGGAGGTAGTTAAGTGGTGGTGTGGTAGAGGTAATTAGGTAGTTGTATGTATAGGGGATGTTGTGATGGTTAGGTGGTACTGTGGTGGTGTCTGGGCATCCTGTTGTATCGTAGTGGTGTATCATGATGGATGATACTTTCTCTTCATGGATAATGCGGTAATATCAACATGGTAAAGGTACCATGGGTATGATTTCGTATTGCTCTCATGGTTCATTAACCTTGCCCTTACAGCTGGCAAGCAAATTCTAACCAATATACCTTTTTTTTTCATTAATTTTCACCCAGTGCCATTCACTCCATGAGTTTTGCCACGCCAGTTCCCTCTTACGCGCAGTAAGAACCTTTCTTACGTACACAGCCAGTAACAATACCAAGAGGAGAAAGACACAATTAACACCTAAACCATCTAGCAGTGTGGGTTACTATAAGCAGCATTAATAAGATAAGCTTAATAGGGTTTAATAAGCTTAATAGGGTTTAATAAGCTTAATAGGGTTTAATAAGCTTAATAGGGTTTAATAAGCTTAGGATACATGGCGGTGGACAGAGTCTGAATCTTTAAACAGAGGAGGAACCGATATTTTGCTGAATGAAGACGTAAGGACAAGAAAAGGGAGATCGATGGATAAATGTGTTAAAAAATGAAAGAAATGGAAACTCTTGCTCATGTTCGTAAATCAGCGTACAACGCAGTAGTAAGTCGACGTACAACGCAGTATTAAATAAGCGTATAATGCAATAAGTAATCAGCGTACAACGTGATAATAAATCAGCGTACAACGCAATAATAAATCAGCGTATAATGCAGTAAGTAATCAGCGTACAACGCAATAATAAGTCAGCGTACAACGCAGTAAAGTATCACGGATATATTCTTAAGTTTCAACAGACTCGCTTCTCCTGTTCGTCTCGCTTGTCCTCGACCTCACAGACACCCACACACACACACACACCTTCCTTCCCCACTACCTCTGAAGGAGGGAGCTCGTTGAAGTCATCGAAACCAGTGGCCAGAGGTGTCAGAAGAGAGAAAGATCGTAAGGCAAATACAGCGACGCGCACAGCCCCTTTCCCTTCTAGTTTCTGCCCTGAAGATACACGTCTGAGCTTTGCACTCGAATTCAAGTCGAAAACTTTGGGTAATTAGTGTTTCTTTTGTATTCTCCCACCGAGTCTTCGTTTCGGCCTGGACATTTCTCCTTCTTTCCCCTCCGAGTGTGTCTTCATCTTCGGAGAGAGAGAGGAGTAAACGCTCGTGTTTTCTCAAGGGCGTCTGGTCTCCCGAAGGATTCCTTCGGCCTCTCTTATCTCCGTCAGATTTTCCTGGTAGTCTATATCCTACGTCGGGAGCACCTCTCTCTCTCTCTCTCTCTCTCTCTCTCTCTCTCTCTCTCTCTCTCTCTCTCTCTCTCTCTCTATCTCTATCTCTCTCTCTATCTCTATCTCTCTTTATCTCTATCTCTCTCTATCTCTCTATCTCTCTATCTCTATCTCTCTATCTCTCTCTCTCTCTATCTCTCTCTCTCTATCTCTCTCTCTATCTCTCAATCTCTCTCTCTATCTCTCTCTCTATCTCTCTCTCTCTATCTCTCTCTCTCTCTCTCTATCTCTCTCTCTATCTCTCTATCTCTCTCTCTATCTCCTTCTGCACTGAGAAAGGAAGACCTATATTTATTTTTCCCTTCTCACATACTTATATAATTTCCTAATTGTTGGCTTTGGGGCGGGAAAAGTATCTTTTTGCACGTGTGTTATAAGGGCGATGAGAGCTAGCCGCGATTGAGCCGCTGTTACGTCTGTTTGAAGTATGGCACTGTAACACGGTCGTATCTGTGGCACAAGTGTGAAATGTGGCACTGTGGCACGATCAGCAGCTGTGGCATCCGTATGAAACGTAGCACTGTTCCACGGTCGGTATCTATGGCACCACTGTGGTCGAGCACTCTATCATGGAGAGCTGTCGTGGTATCCATGTGTCGTGTCTCAAACACTATTTATAACATCTATTCCCATGCAACCTCATCAGGAAAACCTCGAGTCAAAGTATAGACGAATGTAAACACTTCCCACTCGACAACACTCATTAACAGAATCTCCAAACATTTCCTCCATGCCATTAGAACATCACTCCATTCACAGCCACAATGTGTGAAGAAAACGTGAAAGCTGGACATGGGTGTCTGTTTTTCTAGGGTGTTATAGAAAATGGTGAGCGTGTGGATGTTTTTCTAGGGTGTTATAGAAAATGGTGAGCGTGTGGAATGATGCTACTAAATCCTTGTTTAGCTTCATACTGTGGGAAACTAACTCTCCTGGAAACTCTCTAATCATTTTCCCCTTTACTGCAGTCATTTTTGTCGTAGAATTACATATATTTTTTGCCCCAGACTCTCTTAGTTATCTCTTGCATTTCTACTTTGTTCCTTCTGTAGATTCCATATCTCGATTTTCCATCTTCCCTATTTTCTTTTCACACTTTCACTTGCATGTCTCATTCACCCTTCTCTCTCTCTCTTCTCCCCTTTTGTTACTTTCCCTTCTTCCCTCACCCCTTTTCCTCACTTATCATCATCTTCTTTCATACAGTCTCTCTCTCCTTCTCTTTCTCGTCTTCTCATCTATATATCATCATTACCAAGTTGTCTCACACTAGCCTCTTGACGCGTTCATCTCTTCCTTGTGGGTTAATATATCCCGCGCCTCTACCCTCCTTCATACATCAATCAACTCTAACCTTCCTCTACTCATTTCGTCGAAGCTCACAGTGAAACTATGATTAATGTCTCCCAACAGGAGTGGAAGTAGGAAGAGCTGTGTGTCAGAAGAGACAGGGATGATATGTAAAGGCAGTGCAGAGTTGGGAGGTCGAAAACTGGTTGGACCAGACAGACAGAGACAATACATAAAGGCATGGGAGGGTTGGTAGATCGAAGAAATGGTAGGACAATGTTATATTTCTGGTTGACTCTACGCGTCCACTAGATCATGAAGGCAAAACGTATGTGGGAGAACGACAGTGGCACACAGGATAATAGGCAGGAGAAAGGATAGAGAAGCATAAAGGAGGGGAAAATAGGGGATACAAGTTAAGGAGGAAGGACGAAGAAGAAAATGAAGTCTCGTATGAGAACAAAAATAAAATCTTAACCCTTGAGAGAGGGATCCGAATGAGGAACGGAGAACCTTACGGTCGCCTTAGGGTGTGTGTGTGTGTGTGTGTGTGTGTGTGTGGAAGATCAATGATCTATCAAAGCAGCCACACCTTCCTCTCTGGGGGTCGCTCGCTGTTGCCACCCCGCTCCATCACCATCGCCACCCTTTTCCTAAATGTAATCAAACGAAGGATCTTTTTTTTCTCTCTACTCCAGCAACGATTTTCTGACACGGATGGTAGAGGTGAGGGGGAATGAGGTAGCTGAGCCCTCCTGTGTTGGAATCTCTCGAGATAATATATCTTCATTCCGTGATCTAATAGTTGGAAGTTGGGTGCGTTTTCTATTCTAAATGACTCGAAACGGTCTGCAGTCGGTCCACTGCAAACCCAGCTGTTCATCCTCCCTTAACCCCGACAAGATGGGTGCCTGGCTTAGGCTAGGGCATATATATTTATATATGGCCTTGATTAGGGCACTCATTTACTTAATTCCCTTTCAATAGTAGTGCGCCATTCACCCTGACTTAGTGATCTTAGGCCAGCTGAAACTCTGAAGTTCCCTCGCTGTCCTGGGCGTCTGTATTCACACTCACAATTACCACGACCTAATATCAAAGTTCAGGGTTTGGTTTTGTAAGAAAAAAAAATGGATTCGCACCAGGCGCATTTGCTAAGAGCTTTGCTTCGAAACACTGAATTCGAACCTGGTACATTCATTCAGAGCCTTACTTCGAAACGATGGCTTCGCACCAGGTACATTCACTCAGAGCCTGGCTTCGAAACACAGAATTCGTACAAGTATGTTCACTCCACAATTAACTCTTCACCAAGTCGACAGATATAGAAAGATCGCGTATTTCGAACCTTTCCATTAAGTCAGTAAACTGAAACGTAATATGAGGGTATCTACGTATATTTCCAGCTTGCTGTGAAGATATTTGAAGCTATTTGGGTCAATTTGTTTGGCATCTGGAGCGAGAAAACTTACATATCACCTGACGTACCAATGGAAAAGGTACGTACACCGACTGGACGAAACTCAAAAGACAAGAAAGAAAGTCTAGTGGGAATTCATTTTTGGGGGCCCAAATGTCAATTCTGTTGTCACTCATTTTTCGTTGAATATATACATATATATTTTTCCCTCCGTTGGTTAATGGATAATGAATGCTTTCCCTGTGAGCAGTGCTCTCAGCCCATTGTCCTCTGATATGACACACTCGCTCACAGAGGAAATGTGTTATTCTAGCAGTCATAAAGCACAGAAATGTCTCAACTTTCTGTGCATGGATGCTGATAAATGTGTAACGCCAGAAGTAAATTGACACACACACACACACACACTCACACAGACACACACACACACACACACACACACACACACACATATATATATATATATATATATATATATATATATATATATATATATATATATATATATATATATATATATATATTCCAAGGAGGTATTATCGACAGGATGTTGTAAGGGTTGGCAATAGCAGGAGACTAAGCCAGCACTTCGGTGGTTGTCAAGTTCCCCTCTCTGGCTGGATTTGCTGTCTTTTCTTTCTTTTTGCTTCACACACACACACACACACACACACACACATACCTGTGGGTCCCTGATATCCCGTCCACAAAACAGACGCTCTCTCCATCTTACACCATACATGACAATATTTTTTTTACGGTGAACAAAATATATATATTTAATACTTTAGTATCAAGCTTACGTCATCCTCCATCTCCAAATATTCACAGCTTAAGAAAAGAAAAAAGCTTAGCACTGGAGGTAATATCGTGTCCATTCGTATCTGGGGGTTATAATGGTGGGGAAAATACATACGGACGAATTTCCCATCTCTCCCCCTCTCATCCCCTTTTGACCATCTCTCGCCTGTGTGGGATGCAATACCATTACCACAGCCACCACACAACCCTCGCTACAGCCAAACACCTGAATACTTCATCCCCTTGTGCCCACTAAACGTCTCCTAATGTCTCGTTATATTTCTTTTTTTTCTAACAGCTCTAACCACACTCCGTAGTCATGTTAGGCAACTGTACTCTTCAAGTACAGTCGAATTTGATGATATACGTCAGAAATAAAGATGAAGATATGTCCGCTTTGCATCATGGAATATCCGTTTATACTTAACATCTTAAAAAGATTTTTTGGCGCAAATATTGGTGAACGTAGGGTGAAATATACAGACAATTATTGGGTTGTTTTCAGCATCGAACAGTCTTATTCACTTTTCGCACAGCTTCCGCGTCAAACAACGCGTCAAACAAATATTCTCCTAACATAAGACAGCGAGGGAGGGTAATAAAACTATAGATAGATAGATAGATAGATGGATAGATACGTAGATAGATAGATAGATAGATAGATAGATAGATAGATAGATAGATAGATAGATAGATAGATAGATAGACAGCAAGACAGATAGTTAGATAGATAGACAGAGAGACAGAGAGATAGATACGTAGTTAGATAGACGGGTAGATGGACGGTCATAATCCAGATAATCCAATAGAAATCTGTCTTTCAGTTCCGTAGAAAATGGAAGGTTATAGAGCGTGTTTGGGACATTCTCCATCCTGCTGAATCCGGGCAGGGATAATTGGTCCTTCTACTGCCAGCTGGATTTAATGGGCAGGGGAGAAGTGGGGAGAGAGGTGAGGGTGAGGACGAGAAGGGAGAGGGGGGTGGAGATAAAGGGACAGGAGAGAGGGAGAGAAAAAAAGGGGAAAATGAGAGAAGGATTTTGGGGGGAATTGGGGATTGGAGGGAGTTTGTTTGGAACCGAAATGAAAATGAGTCCTTTTTCTGTTCTAAAGAAATGTCAGAAGAAAAAAAATGGTAACTTTACATCATGTTTTCTCCGTATGAAATCAGCGAAGCCTCAATCCCTAAAGTGTGAAGGATGTGCATTTTAGGTACGTAGGAATGATTCCTCTTCATTCTCCCTTAATGTTTCACGTCTTCGAACTCGTTTAGCGAAAGGCACGAACACATTTTCAGTAGTTCAAAACTTGACCAGTAATACGGAAGGCTGTAAATTCGACATCGGTGAGGTGCACTGGAAACCCTCTAACTAGTGCACTTGAAATCCTTTAACTGGTGCACTAGAAACCCTTTAACTGGTGCGCTGAAACCTCCTCAAGCTATTGCACTGGAAACCCTCTAACTATTGCACTCGAAACCCTCTAACTAGTGCTCTCGAAACCCTTTAACTGGTGCACTGGAAACCCTTTAACTGGTGCACTGGAAACCCTTTAACTGGTGCACTGGAAACCCTTTAACTGGTGCACTGGAAACCCTTTAATTGGTGCACTGGAACCCCCTCAAGCTATGGCACAGGAAACCTTCTAACTCTTGCACTGGAAACCCTCTAACAAGTGCGCTAGAACCTCTCAAACTTTTGCCCTGGAAACCCTCCAACTGGCGTGCACTGGAAACCCTCGATACAATTGCACTGCGAACCCTCTAGCTATTGCACCGGAATCCATCTAACTGATACACTGGAACTCCTCAGACTATTGTATTGGAAACCATCATACTATTGTACTGGAAATCCTCTAACTGATACACTGAGACCCCCCCCTCAAGCTACTGCATTGGAAACCCTCTAGCTGGCGTACTGGAACCTCTTAAACTAAAGTATCCTTTACAGAAAGGGCCCACTTTACTAAGGCCCCCACACCATGGAACAGCCCATATAAGAAAACCATCAACACATTTTTTTTTTCCTTTTTTTTGCTCTTGAATTCTGCCATCCGTCCAGCCCAGCAGCGCGACGACGCGTGTGCGGCCGAAGACGAATAACGTCTGGAAAAGTTTGTTTCTTCTCGACTTCATCAGAAAGGGCGAGGGTCTTTGTTGTAGACCCACTGAGGGAGGAATGGTTTTCGGAAGGGGTCGGAAGGAGAGCGAGAGAACTAACTGGTAGTGGGAACGGGAGACGGTAAGAGGGAATGGAGGAAGGAGATGGGTTGTTACGGGGGAAGTTCCAGCAGACTGGTGGGAATGGGAGGACGGGAGATGGAAATGGGACTATACAGGACGTTGACTGTAGCCAGCCTCGTTGCCTCGTGCTTGGGGAGGGCGACCATCTGGGTCATTGGCTCATCGTTCCCGTCTGCTGACTCCACCATGGGTCACTGTTCTCACAGTACATCGGAGTAAGCTAAAGAAGATCGCCTCCGTAGCATCTCTTTTATTCATTGTTATCATCTTTCTTTTTCGTGTATTTCCTCATATGATTCCCTAATGCTTTGGCGGCGCCAAAGGCCATTAGAGTGGCTTGGTGGCATCCAGACCTAAAGAGAAAGATTGAGATCTAATTCAATTCTTAATTGATTTGTTTTCCTTTTGTTTCATTTCTCTCCGTTGTAGCTTTGTGCCCTTCTTCCTCCATGCTTTTCTTCTCTCATGGATATTTATGGATCTTCTTCGTTTTCCTCGGAATTTCAAGTAATATTCCATTTATATCATAGGCTTAATCGACATATCAACATACTCTCTTATTGCTTTGCATGTAACATTCCCTTTGGTTCTCATTACAATCGGTTGAGGTAAAAAATTGGCTGTGTAATTTTCTACCAAAAATCAGCCCTGTTGTACACGTACTGCAGCTTGGAAGTTCTCTTTTCTCTTCGTTTAGAAGCAGAAGGTATTCACACCAGCAAGCCAAGGTCTTCCAGCCATTTCCAGGCGTATAAAACCTCCCTCCAGTGGGCCCTGTGTGGAAAGAGTGTAATGCGACCGGAGGCTCGTGAGGCACCAACTGGAACAGAGGCATAGAAGCCTCCCAGGTTGCCCTGAGACTTTCCAGTCCCCAATGGACTAAAGGTAATCCGAACCGGGTTCCCCCTGTCTGCTCCACTTACCACTCACAGAAAATGTGAACCGATGAAAACGGTAAATTTTCCATCAGACGACGAATGAGGAAGAAGAACCACAGTCCCTTAATTCTTATTTCTCTTTTCGCATACTTTTTTTTTTTTTGAACGAAGGCAGCGTTTAAAGACTATGTGAAGGAGAGAGAGAGAGAGAGAGAGAGAGAGAGAGAGAGAGAGAGAGAGAGAGAGAGAGAGAGATGAGACACAGAAAGAGAGATCTTGGTCAGCTTTTTGGAAAGAGGTGGAAATGGGCTGGAAAGAATTTATCTGGCCGGACACTAGGACAGTCAGCCCAATGAAGTTTAGGGATCACGATCCTTCTCCATAGTCCATACGGTCAAAGCGAAATTCAGGGCCAGTGTGGCGAAGGAGACGCGAGAGTTGTGTTAAAGGGAAGGACGATATAAGGAGAGAGAGAGAGAGAGAGAGAGAGAGAGAGAGAGAGAGAGAGAGAGAGAGAGAGAGAGAAGGGTAAGGGGAGTTACGTAGATACACAGACAGACCACACAGGCCCATGGTCCGAAATGGGAAGAAGGAGGAGCAGGTACAGAGAGAGAGGAAGTGTGACCCTTACTTTAAAATCGTAGTCCATTTTCTCTCTAGTGTATTCATGAGGACGGATGAATTCTAAACTCATAACTTCCAACGATTGATAATGATTACTTCGTCCACACCACCATCCTTTTTTGCGATTCGCTGCGTCTGTGTTTTCGCACCAGACTCCTTAAACTATGGTTTTCCAACTGTATGTCAACTTCAGTGGACCTCCTTCAGTGCCCCCGCTACCATTTCCACTGATCACCTTGCAGGCTCATACGTCCTCCTCCTCCAGCAGCAACTCTCTCTCCTCTGGCCTTACCCCTTCCGCCTCGTTTCATACAGATGCCTCAATCATCATCGTTTCCATACAGTGGAACAAGGCTGGGGAAATGAGGGCAGCGAACAAACCCCTCCACCCCACCACCCTCATGCTGATCTCCTCGTCCAGTTTCTCCTACAACCGGTGTTCAGACACCTTGGAGCTCCTTCATCAGTATTTGCTGACGGCGAGAGTGGCCTCTCTCTCTCTCTCTCTCTCTCTCTCTCTCTCTCTCTCTCTCTCTCTCTCTCTCTCTCTCTCTCTCTCTCTCTCTCTCTCCTGTCATCACCAATCTTCCACCCCACACCCCACACCCCAGAAATTCTATTAAATCTCTTCCATCTTTGCGCTGTCGACGGCCGTCTCAGAAGTCTATGAGGAAGATATCAATAGATTATTTTTCCTCCCTAAAAACTCCCAGGATCTCCCTTCCTGCAACCACGCCTCGTTCTGCTTAACTCTAGGTTTTCCTGGTGGTGGCGAGCGCGACGAGCTATCCTTTGCCTTTTCGGCAGCGTCTCGTCGCAAGCACTCGCAAAGTCTCTCTCTCTCTCTCTCTCTCTCTCTCTCTCTCTCTCTGAAGACCTGTGATCCTATACATGAGAAAATTCTCTCTCTCTCTCTCTCTCTCTCTCTCTCTCTCTCTCTCTCTCTCTCTCTCTCTCTCTCTCTCTGAGAAGACCTGTGATCCTATACATGAGAAAATTCTCTCTCTCTCTCTCTCTCTCTCTCTCTCTCTGAGAAGACCTGTGATCCTATCTATACATGAGAAAATTCTCTCTCTCTCTCTCTCTCTCTCTCTCTCTCTCTCTCTCTCTCTCTCTCTCTCTCTCTCTCTCTCTCTCTCTCAGAAGACCTGTGATCCTATCTATACATGAGAAAATTCTCTCTCTCTCTCTCTCTCTCTCTCTCTCTCTCTCTCTCTCTCTCTCTCTCTCTCTCTCTCCACTCCTGAACGCAGCAGCTAGTGTGAACGGTCCTGGATCCCGGGGCTTCAAGTCCAAGATGAAGCCTGAGACTGAAGAATTGTGGGAATGTGCGTGGCGTGGCGTCGGGGCGGAGAGAGATGGTAATAATCATCAGGTGATGTGTGGAGTGAGTGCTGCGTACGCCCTAGCCCTGCATCCTCGACAAATATCTCGTCGTAGGTAGGTAGGTAGGTAGTTGGGTAGGTAGGTGGGTACGTACGTACGTACGTACGTAGGTATGTAAGTAGGTAGATAGGCAGGTAGATACGCTGGTAGCTAAGTAGATGGGTATTTAGTTAGGCAGGTAGATATGCTGGCAGCTAAGTAGGTAGGTATTCAGGTAGGCAGGTAGGTAGGCAGGTAGGTAGGTTGGTACGTAGGTAGATAGATAGGCTGGTAAGTAGGCTGGTAGGCAGGTAGGTGAGTAGGTTGGTAGGTAGGTAGGTAGGTAGTTAGATAGGTAGGTAGTTAGATAGGTAGTTAGATAGATAGATAGATAGATAGATAGGTAGGTAGGTATGTAGGTAGGTAGGTACTTACGTAGGTAGGTAGGTAGGTATGTAGGTAGGTAAGTAGGTAGGTAGGTAGGTAGGTATGTAGGTAGGTAAGTAGGTAGGTAAGTAGGTAGGTAAGTAGGTAGGTAGGTACGTACGTACGTAGTTAGGTACATAGGTAGGTAGGTACCTAAGCATGTAGGTAAGTAAGTAGGTAGTCAGATAAGTAGATAGGTAGGTAGGTAGGTATGTAGGTAGGTAAGTAGGTAGGTAAGTAGGTAGGTAAGTAGGTAGGTACGTACGTACATAGTTAGTTATTTAGGTAGGTAGGTAGGTACGTACGTACGCACGTAGGTAAGTAGGTAGGTAGTCAGATAAGTAGATAGGTAGGTAGGTAGGTAGGTACGTACGTAGTCAGGCATATAGGTAGGTAGGTACCTAAGCACGTAGGTAAGTAAGCAGGTATTCAGATAAGTAGATAGGTAGGTAGGTAGGTAGGAAGGGCAAGGACGAGTCAGTCAATTACCTAGGGAGGTAAAAATTCATCCTCAGTGCCGTCTCTTGTTGATGGGATGGCCCGTATTTTTCCCCTCCTCTCAGGTTAGCACTGTCAGTGGCAGGGACGCGATGTTAGTCAGCTAGCTTAATGCCGGGGGAAATGATGAGCAAATAGACACCACCTGCGGAAAGAGAGAGAGAGAGAGAGAGAGAGAGAGAGAGAGAGAGAGAGAGAGAGAGAGAGAGAGAGAGAGAGAGAGAGTCACAATGATACACAGACCACACGCGCAGACCCATGGTCCTACCGAGGTGGTCCGGACTCAATACGGCTGAGAAAGATGAGGTCCCCTTTAGATCAGAAGAAGAAAAGGGCAGCAAATCGGAGAGAGAGAGAGAGAGAGAGAGAGAGAGAGAGAGAGAGAGAGAGAGAGAGAGAGAGAGAGAGAGAGAGAGAGAGCTAGAACTGTCAATCCTCCTCAGTTCTGTTTTTTTTTTATCCCCACCAGCTCATCCAAATGGTCTGGTTCTGGCCTCATTGTGAAACACCAACACTACATTTTCTTGGCTTTCCTTTTGATGCACACCCAAGACACGCTCTCTTGGCAGGACACACACACTGGTAGCCACGGTCAAGTACACACTATATTGGCTTGTTTGCTGAACGCAACCAGTACACAGTGGCTTCAGTGTACAGCCCAGTACTCACGACTGGCTACATGTTCTGAACAGTTTATACACACACAGTGTTCAGCCACTCCAACTGAACACGAAGGGAAGCGCGTGAAGAGCGAGTGGTAGAGAAGTGGCTCCCTCCACCTACCAAGCGAAGTATCAGAGATCCCAAAAGGTGGATAAAGTCAAATACAGATGTTCAAGTATATTTTGAAACTCCCAAGAGAACCATTATCATTCGTATACTAAGTAAATAACTCATACAAGATCAAATCCTTCTACTCTATCACAGAGATCTATTCCTCCCATAAGAAATATAGAGGAAGGAAAAATGAAAATCGCATCTTAAATCCTCCAAGCACTTAGTGTCATTCGTATCAATTTCGATAACGTATGTATGATTTCTAGACTTGATCTCCCTTTGGCGAAGAGATGACAACATATCCATCTCGGGAGACATCTACGACCCTCAATTTTTTTCTCTGCGAGATTTATCGTCTCACCCGCACATCTATCAGGCCATACAACTGTTGTATTATCCTCAGGGCTTAGAACTTCTGGCCGTAAATCTCGTTTGTGGGTGGATCGGAGTCCCTGGGACCTCGGGAGTGACAGTAAACTAATCCTGTGGAAGATACAGGAAGAACAGGCATTGTCATGTGAACGACGAGAATAGACTTCTTCGGTGACGATCATTGTTTTACAGTGAAACAAGTCGCGGGGGAGGAAAAAAAATGGCTTGTGGTCATCTTTGCCATCTCTCTCTCTCTCTCTCTCTCTCTCTCTCTCTCTCTCTCTCTCTCTCTCTCTCTCTCTTAGGGGATAAAGCACTCGTGCAATAAACCAAGGTCGTGAGTTCGAGCCTCACAGAGGGGAAGAGAATCATTCTACGCGATGACCGCTACGCACCAGATTTGCGTCATGTCGTTGTGTGGAGACCCCCGTGGGCTAGACCTTCGTCACGCCTACTCTCCTCCACACCTTCCAACCACAATTGCCTCACCAGACCTTCTGTGATCGATCATGCTCATAGATTTCTTCTCCGGTGAATCAGACGAAGAAATGGCAACCAAATATGTCTGGAGAAGTTCCTAGCGCCCTTCTAGAGGTTTGGAGACGTGAATGTTTCATCGTATTTTCTCCAGGTTGTGTCACTCTTCTTCCTGAAAGTTCGTAGGAGGTCTTTGCGAAGATCACAGGTCTCGTGGTGGTGAGGGAGTCCGATGCTAGACGCAACAGTGGCCTAAAAGACGCTTTTGGATGATACGAGGGGCTTGTGATCTGGTTTCAGTGTGTAAAAGTGAACGAGCGACGCTGATAAGTTCTGTTGAGTTTGTGTTGAAAAGCTCCCGCTGGACGGGGTGGTAGAGGCATTTACGACGTCGTTGAGTTGCGTCTGGTGTATGTTGTAGTGTACGTGGGTAGAGGAGGGATAGTCTGACGCCACTGAATCATGCAGTGCTCCTGTCTCGGTGGAAGCAGCGAGCTGTGTGGTACCAGTGAATTATGTAGTATTTGTGTTCTGGGGATGGCAGAAAGTCGTATGGCGACACTGAGCTATGTCAGGCTTCCTTGCTGGTGGCATATTTGTGACGCTACTGCCCAGCGTGATGTTTATGTGGTGTTCCTGCTGAGAGATCGTATTAAAGCATGTGATACCATCTATAGGTCTTCTGCCCTGAGTCACGATGAACCCTCAGCCTTACGCTTCTCGTCCCTCTTTCTAACTCTTCTCTCCTCCTCCTCTTCTCTGTCTCATAGCATCATCATCCTCTCTGTTCTCCTCCCTACCCACCTCTCCTCCCTCTTTCACCCACTTTGCTGTGACACTGACACGTTATGATATCTCCCTGGGCGGCCTCGCTCCATCAACAGCTGTGATCCCTTCCAGCCACAGAAACTATCTCCCTGGAGCTGCTGCTTCGACCCCCGTCCCCCAGCATCTCTTCAGTGTCGACCTGAATCATTGATTTGAATCCCACCGAACTCTTACTTAAGTGCTTTCACCCAGGTGCTCACGAGCTCCCCAGTCACAACCGAATAAGTACGTACAAGTACTTCGTCAACGTACCTACGTGTCTCCCACCCGACGTAGATACGTCTCATGATGTCTCGAACTAGGATTCGATGCAGCTCATTTCTCTGCCTATCTTTCCGATTTCTTTCACACTGGCTTACCTCATCTTCCGTTCCCCCTTCATTCTCGTGCTTCATCCACACTTATTCTTGCCTGGTTCTCTCTTCTCCTCCTCCCCCATCCCTCCATCTATCTATTCTTCCCCTTCTCATGTTATTCTCTTTCTCCTTTCCTTTACCTCCCTTTCTCATATCCTCTCTGCTGCACCTTTTCCTTGGCATTCATGGAGGGAATAACAAATTTCAGAGGTGCTACAGGTGTGTGTGTGTGTGTGTGTGTGTGTGAGAGAGAGAGAGAGAGAGAGAGAGAGAGAGAGAGAGAGAGAGAGAGAGAGAGAGAGAGAGAGAGAGAGAGAGAGAGGCAACTAGAAACGATAAAAAAAGAAATGAGGAGTGAAACCTAAACACGAAACTATAAGGGAAAATATTTTGAGAATTCTTTTTCAGACTTTACTTTGTGTGCGTGTGTGTGTGTGTGTGTGTGTGTGTGTGTGTGTGTGTGTGTGTGTGTGTGTTTGTGTATGTTGGGGGGGAGGGGAAGTAAAAGTTATCAATAGAACAGAAATCTAAAACAGTGTTCTGGTTGTGGAGACTCTCACAGCTGCACGCAGAGGTAAACA
Organism: Panulirus ornatus; assembly: GCF_036320965.1. Taxonomy (NCBI): domain Eukaryota; kingdom Metazoa; phylum Arthropoda; class Malacostraca; order Decapoda; family Palinuridae; genus Panulirus; species Panulirus ornatus. The sequence goes on from NC_092251.1 coordinate 9,974,113, forward strand.
AACATGATATAAGGGTTGAATTACTGTTATGTAGCGAGGAGAGAAATGCATTGTATGTACTGACTGTGTATGGGGAAATGTAGGTACTGACCGTGTGTTCTTATAATGAGAAGTAATGTAATGAGAAGAGAAATGTGCTGTAGGTAGTGACTGTGTGTTGTTTGATGTTATGATCAGTATCGAAGGAACATTACATAATCAGTGACTGGAGATCACATGTGTCGTATAGATTTCTATAATCTATGGATTATATACTCGATAAGAAAACAGCACAGAGGGAAAAATGCAACACCATTTGAGTTATTCCAAAGAACATTGATGTTCTTAGTCAAGATCTTCATCTCCAAGTATAACTCCGTTCCAAGGAATAGGCAGTAGCAAAGAGAACAAATTGCAAGTTAAAGAACAAATGGGATTGATAGAAATTAAAGAGAGAAAAAATCGGCTAAGGGGGAAAGAGAGAGAGAAGTGTGAAAGAGAGAGAATGGGCAAACATTAAAAGAAAATTATACCACAAGAGGAATACAGAAGGAAATGTAGGGAAGACGAGAAAGGCCAGGTCAGTGATGAATAATATGTAAACAATTTCAGGTGAAGAATGTGTCTGACAACGGAATGTAAACATTCTTTTTTTTTTTCCCTCCCTCAAGCATATATATATTTGAGAAGCTGGACACCAGCAACATTGGGACATTTTCGGGCGTGGCCTTCGTTGGCGACAGATGTAAACATACTCGCTCAGTACAATGACCCTCCTCTGTGTGCTACTCTGTGGAAGTCCCACTGATACGTCTCTCTCTCTCTCTCTCTCTCTCTCTCTCTCTCTCTCTCTCTCTCTCTCTCTCTCTCTCTCTCTCTCTCTCTCTCTGTTCGAACAGTCCGACGAAGAGTTTTGACTACACGGGAAACCGGTGATGATGCGTCTTTGAAATAGTATCCAATACCCTGAGAATTTATTCGTCCGTGCACTTGGGTAAGGTTATAAGCAAACCCTCTTCATGAACACCGCAGTCGTCAGCACTTGGGTTCCAGTAGCTTAACAAAACAAGAATCCCTTTACAGTGTCCAACAAAGCATCAGGGTGGCTCCTCCTCTCCTAGTTCATTCCGATACCTTCTCTCCTGGTTCATTCCGGTACGAGAAACTCAGCTTCTTGTTTCTAAACCCTTTACAATAAGAGAACCGTTCGCCTCTGCCAGTTTAGTGGCGTCGGAAGGGGAGCCGCCAACGCCAGCTGACTGCAAAAGGAACATCTGCGGAAGATGAACGCACCACAGGAAGTAGAAATTAAGCCGAGGCCAAAATAATCGCTTCTCTAAGAGGTTTAATTCGGGGCGGGCTGTGGGTGGAGGGAGGACACTTTCAAAGGAGGGTTTACGTGGGAAAGTGTTCAGACGTCAGCTTTGGGCTTAAGGCCTACGATGGTGGAGAAGGGATGAATAATATGCAAAGTCTGTGGGGCCAGAGGAAGAGAATTGACGAGAGGAAATATGAAAAGAGGGTGGTAGACGAGGGGAAGGCATGTGAGGGTAAATAGCATCTACTTGCCTTATAGTTGGATCAAATTATGCGTGGATTTCTAGACTCTAGATCTCTATGACTCTAGATCTCTATGACTTCTCTCACGAGCTCTCAGACACCGTTTCACCGATCGTAGAGCACCTCCTCACTTACAACCTATTCCTACATGAATGCTCTTACTTCTCCCTCACACTTCAGAGAGGAAGCTGCACCACAACCGCATCTAGCAGCTGTTATGGACACAAACATAAGTCACTCTCCTTCATCTTGAGAGATGTAAATCAATCTAGAACACAAAAGCTTTTCTACTTTATGCGTATCTCACTTCAATCTTACACCAATCGCTCCTCTTGATAACTCTGTTGAATTACATTATTTGTTGCTTTTGAAAACTGTTTGATATTATGCCCTGGTCACCCCATCTTCCCTCATCTGACCTATTTCGGGTTTATCTCTTGTCATAAGACCGTATCTTCCTCTCTTACGTCCCCCATCTCCCATTCTTCCACCACCCGTGTGACACAGCGGGTCACGTCGGCGCAGTACCCCTCCTTACCGCCTCCCACAGGGGAAGAGATGATTGTACGTGAAATAAAAAGGGTTTTCAGTTTTACCCCACCACACACATCCTCTGATAATCCAAGAAAAAAAAAAATATGAATCCCTCTGAGGTATGATGTTTCCACACAATTCTGGGATTACACAAAGGATATATATATATATATATATATATATATATATATATATATATATATATATATATATATATATATATATATATATTGTTGGATGTCCTGTAGGTGTTCCTTTTTGTGAAATCAGCAAACGGTTCATCCCTGAAATACAGCTTTTACACGAGACGGTCCATTAGTTGGGGTAGGTAAATAGATAGATAGATAGATAGATGATAGATAGAGAGACACATACATAGATAGATAGATACATAGAGAGAGAGAGAGAGAGAGAGAGAGAGAGAGAGAGAGAGAGAGAGAGAGAGAGAGAGAGAGAGAGAGAGAGAGAGAGAGAGAGAGCAGGCAGTCTGAGCTTGCCTGTACCATCCTTGAGATTATACTCAGTTCATCAGCGATCCTTCGTCCCACACCTCGCTGGAATTTGGAACATGTTTATGCAACTGAATAGCATCAAAGAGGTTCAGATCCCATGAACAGATGAAGTCACTGGCTCAAAGTAGCGTTCGAGAAGAAGAACATCGTCTTCAAAACTATGTTTTGATTTTTTAAGATAACATTTCATTAAGGAAATATAAAAATCTCTCCCAAGAAACATAGTCGTAAGGGAAATGATAACTTGGCTTCCCAGGATAAACAAGCACTCTATATGGATATACATGACTTAGCAATGTTATCCCAAGGACGGTTAACACTAACGGAAACGTTTGCGTTATTCGTTGAAAACGTTTGCGTCTTTCGTTGAAAACGTTTGTGTCTTTCGTTGAAAACGTTTGCATCTTCCTTGGAAAACGGTTGCGTCTTTCGCTGAAAACGTTGGCGTCTTTCGTTGAAAACGTTGGCGTCTTTCGCTGAAAACGTTGGTGTCTTTCGTTGAAAACGTTGGCGTCTTTCGCTGAAAACGTTGGCGTCTTTCGCTGAAAACGTTGGCGTCTTTCGTTGAACAACGTTGTTTTTCCGCTGACATTCTTAGTCAAGGATATCCCGATATCACAGCTTTTAGTTATATTATTCCCCCAGTTCAGTTAACTCCTTTCTGCATCGCGTATTTATAAAGAGAGGAGTTAAATGATACGTTGTCACCCTAACTTTCTAAAGTAGATGATTGAGAACGATGTTTCAGTCAGCCTCATCTGACACATACGTCAATGATTTTCGTGAGGTTCGCTCGAATTGGTCAAGAGGAACAGAAGGACTTTCGCTCTGGACCTCAGCACAGTAGACTGACGCTTTCCTCACACACACACACACACACACACACACACACACACACACACACACACACACACACACATGCTCACCCTCTGCCCATTCGAACGCAGCCACGTAAAACGGGAAACCATTTGTTGACTGCACTACATTACCGGATGTCGCCGTTCATGAACGGGCGCAGCAATTACTGTAAACAGTGACCATTACCACCACGCAGAGTTGGGCGAACAAGTGACCTTAAAGTATTCGAACATGGACAACCCACCTTCCAGTAAATGAAGTCCGATGGAACTCTTCGAGTTGTTTACCCAAAGCTGACCAACTTGGACGAGGATTGTCCTCTATATAAATTTCCAGTTAACTAAAAAAAGAAAACAGTGAAATAGGTCATTATGACAATGAGGGACCCTTTAAACTAAACATGAAGCGGAACAACACGATCATAACAGGTTACACGGCAAGTGGGTCAAGACTCGTCATTGGGAACCAGGAAGGTGAAATCCACAAGTCGACTCTCTACCACTTGGGGATGTCCCTCCGTCCACCTCCACCTCAGCTCTGAGCTCTGCTGCTGCCGCGGAGCAACAAGACCTCCCTCCCACTTCAGCCGAGATCAGAATTAAAGCCATCATACTGGACGATATGTCTGTCTCTCTCCTCCCTCCCGTTAAAACAGGTCAGATCCCCGAGTCTCGTCTGTTCGTCACACAAAACCAAAATCCAGATCAAAAACGAATGGAAAAACTTACTTTCTGAGTATTTTTCCCTTTTTGATATTTGTATTGTGACCGTATCATCTACAAGAGGGTGGAGGATCACCATGCATTTATCATATATTTATTTTTCGGACTCAAAGGTTAGTGGGTCACCACTCATTGATCACATATATATTTTCTCCGACTCAAAAGTTAAAACCTTTTGATTCGGCACTGTACTGTACTGTCTACGTTAGCATTATATAATCTAAGTTGATAACGTAAGTACATTTGAATGAAGGTATAATGTGTTATTTATATTAATCTCGATCTAGATTTCCTTTTTTCTTTCTTCACGTTGGAGGTTCCAATTCAAGGACAAAAGTCCATATCAAAGCCAGGCCTTAATTGAAATATGGAGAGGATAATGCTAGGGAAAGGGAAGAGACAAGGGAAAGCAATTACGAATTTTGGAGGAGTGAAAAATCTTGTCTTTTGAACTGTGCCAGGTCATAGTTATTGGGAAAGACATGAGAAAGGAAAGGGCTCCAAAGTAGAATTCTGGATGTAGGGAAAGAAGCAGGTATCAAAACGGCCCACCCTTGAGTTGCTGATGGCCACAAAGTAATCGTGTGACGCAGCAGCTTGCCGAGTATCGTGTGGTCTAGCTAGTGGTGGGGGGTCCACAAGCAGCCAGTTCTCGGGAGCAAAAACCAAAAGTAATACCTATAGAAGAGGGAAAGTGAAACAACACCTCCAGCGCAGGACATGAGAGTCAAGCTTCAAAGTTAGCATAGGAGAGTTTAAAAGTGAAATTGCTTACATGTTGATCATAAGCTCAATTTCACAGATGTAGACGGATTAATCTTCAGTATGTGTTTACAAGTGTCAAATCTTAGTTGTTCCTCATTATTGGTAGTAGTGTGGTAAACATACGCATGGCATAGCCCAGGTATTTAAGCGTATGTGTGTATACGTGTATGGACGCATGAGTATTGTTGCAAGTATTTGTTCCATGTTTCACTTTTGTGTGTTGATATATGATGCATGATGAAGAGAAGTACGTGCATGTATGTATGAGTATACTAGTGTGTTTATGCATACATTTGTGTGTGTGTGTGTGTGTGTGTGTGTGTGTGTGTGTGTGTGTGTGTGTGTGTGTGTGAAACACAAAACATAAGTTGTTCTCCATCTGAAATATTCTAATAAAACATTTCTTCCACGCGAGGAAAATTCTCTTGATCTGTTTACCACACACCGTAAAAGACAGCTCTAAACACATCGAAAAAATAAAAAGACAACAGAAATCATTCAACCAATCCAGTTATACTGTACGATATTTTTCAGTGCCAACCAAGGCATTACTGTGTTATTCAAAGGTAGATATGAAGGAGGGAATGACTAGATGGTAGCACAGACGCAGAGAGATAAAGAAAGGCAGATAGAGGAACATTTCGGAAAATGAATTGCACAGAGAACGGGAGTCAGGTTTGACAAAGAATGCCTATAGAGAACGGGAGTCAGATTTGACAAAGAAAGCCTATAGAGAACGGGAGTCAGTTTTGACAAAGAAAGCCTATAGAGAACGGGAGTCAGGTTTGACAATTAAAGCCTATAGAGAACGGGAGTCAGATTTGACAAAGAAAGCCTATAGAGAACGGGAGTCAGGTTTGACAATTAAAGCCTATAGAGAACGGGAGTCAGATTTGACAAAGAAAGCCTATAGAGAACGGGAGTCAGATTTGACAAAGAAAGCCTATAGAGAACGGGAGTCAGTTTTGACAAAGAAAGCATATAGAGAACGGGAGTCAGATTTGACAAAGAGAGCCTATAGAGAACGGGAGTCAGTTTTGACAAAGAAATCCTATAGAGAACGGGAGTCAGATTTGACAAAGAAAGCCTATAGAGAACGGGAGTCAGTTTTGACAAAGAAAGCATATAGAGAACGGGAGTCAGTTTTGACAAAGAAAGCATATAGAGAACGGGAGTCAGATTTGACAAAGAAAGCCTATAGAGAACGGGAGTCAGTTTTGACAAAGAAAGCCTATAGAGAACGGGAGTCAGTTTTGACAAAGAAAGCATATAGAGAACGGGAGTCAGATTTGACAAAGAATGCCTATAGAGAACGGGAGTCAGATTTGACAAAGAGAGCCTATAGAGAACGGGAGTCAGTTTTGACAAAGAAAGCCTATAGAGAACGGGAGTCAGGTTTGACAATTAAAGCCTATAGAGAACGGGAGTCAGATTTGACAAAGAAATCCTATAGAGAACGGGAGTCAGTTTTGACAAAGAAAGCTTATAGAGAACGGGAGTCAGATTTGACAAAGAAAGCCTATAGAGAACGGGAGTCAGATTTGACAAAGAAAGCCTATAGAGAACGGGAGTCAGATTTGACAAAGAAAGCCTATAGAGAACGGGAGTCAGTTTTGACAAAGAAAGCCTATAGAGAACGGGAGTCAGATTTGACAAAGAAAGCCTATAGAGAACGGGAGTCAGGTTTGACAATTAAAGCCTATAGAGAACGGGAGTCAGATTTGACAAAGAAAGCCTATAGAGAACGGGAGTCAGATTTGACAATGAAAGCCTATAGAGAACGGGAGTCAGATCTGCCAAAGAAATCCTATAGAGAACGGGAGTCAGTTTTGACAAAGAAATCCTATAGAAAACGGGGTCAGATTTGACAAAGAAATCCACGGGAATCATGAAGATCATCTCACCCTCATTATAAACTTTGAGACAAATGCTCGTCTCTTGTTTTTAGGGGCGTTTTCCCAAGGTATTCAAGGCACCTTTATCACCTCACAAGGGATCCAAGAGCTCACTGAATCCATGAAACAAAGACCCAATCACCTAAACGAGGCGTAAAAAAAGCCCGGGAAGGATACGTCTAGGTCTTTTGCCGAGCCTATAGATCAGGTCGACATCCGAGAACATTTCAAAGGCAATCCAAGTTGAGGAAGAGCTTGAACGTGACGACAATTATCCCTTTAAAAGTTTTTTTTTTGTTGACCGAAGGAAATGACAAGATTTGGTCCTCTTTTTTTTTCGTGAAAATGATGACCATCCGAGGGTTCGTATGATCGAGGTGAGCTGGTCATAATTTGGTTATGAAGATAAGGGATAAACAGAAAGGTTCTTCTTTATATGTCTTTTATCAGTAAATGTATAATGTCTTTTGATCTGTTACATCTCTGAAGTGAACAGTGTGAGAAGGTCTTTGTACTGGTTTGTGCTAAGTTCAACCCTTGAGTTTATCATTCCTTGAGTTCATTTTCAGATCTTGTATCGTGAAGGTGACAATTAGCTCACTCTTAAGAACCGCATCACTTTCATCTCGGTGCTAGCGATAACTCAAACCCACATCGACCATACCAGGTCACCATCACCAGCAGGTCCCTCACGACCTCTGAACCTTCCTCCACCAGTGGCGACGTCCACACTATCACCACCACCACCACTACAACTATCACCACTACAACTACCACCACCACACACCACCACTACAACCACCACACACCAACACACACCACCACTACAACCACCACACACCAACACACACCACCACTACAACCACCACACACCAACACACACCACCACTACAACCACCACACACCACCACTACGACTACCACGCACCACCACTACAGCCACCACACACCACCACTACAACCACCACACACCACCACTACAACCACCACACACCACCACCACCACCATTACAACCACCACACAACCAGTCGTTTGTCCCCACCAGCTCTTTGTCCACCGGCGCTACACTCAGAGAGGGAGCAGTTCTTTGGACATCACAACCTAAGATGAACTGTGATCCTACACATGAGAAAATTCTCTCTCTCTCTCTCTCTCTCTCTCTCTCTCTGACAGAGAGAGAGAGAGAGAGAGAGAGAGAGAGAGAGAGAGAGAGAGAGAGAGAGAGAGAAGAGGAGGATGAAGATGTGGAGGAGAAAAGAGGGACGTAACTCCATAGTTTGCAAAGGAAAATTACTCCAATATCAACTGGGAACTTCGTGAATTTATACCTAATGTATTCCTCTTTTGCTGCTGCTGTTGCTGCTGCTGGCGTGTATATTTGCCTGTGTCCCAAACACCAATATAGCCAACCCCCCTAGACAGTGGGTGACGGTGGAGCCAAGATGCACCTTGTCAAGACAAGTCAGGGCAAAAGTTTGTGGTAGGAGAAGTTAGGATGGAGAGGGAGGGAGGGATGAGTAGAGTGAAGGGAGTTACCAAAAGAGAAGGCAGTAAGAGAGGATGGAGAAGGAAAAGGAATATATGAATACGGTTGGAAAGACAGCAGGAGGTTAAGGATAAGGTAGACAGGTGGTAGAAATTGGACACGAGATTTGTGGAAGCGATCAAACACTTGTGGAAGAGGATCAAGATGAAAGAAGAGAGGGACGGAACGGAAAGGAGGTGAGAGGGACGGGACGGAAAGGAGAAAAAGTAATAGAGGATGGAAGGGGGAAGGAAAGAGCAAAGGTGTAACGACAAATGAAAGTCGGATGATCGAAGAAACGGGAGGAGAAGAGAGGAGAAAGAAATGAGAGGAAGGTAAAGGTAGAAGGCAGAGACGTGGGGTCTAGATACGGAGGGTAGAAGATTGAGAGGAAATGTCTTGTGGATTAATCAGATCACTTCTCTAGCAATGTACCTGCTTTACTGTACATATCAATGATGCCTGCTGAGTGTGGCCAGCTTATCACTAAGGGTCGTAGCCGGAGACAGGAGCAAGACTAACTTAACTCTAAGCTTAGCTTTGAACGTTTGTCTGACTTGATGAGAATCAATGGTAAAATACATGCACATACATTATTGTGAGGTGAAAGCTGAAGATGCCCCAAAAGCTTACGTTGTCAAGTGTCTATCTTCAGCGAAGTCCAAAGAACAACGTCTCAGATCCAAGACAGTTTTTCACAGACGTGACCCTATAACTCTGGTCCTTTCTCCTGATTCTCTCTCTCTCTCTCTCTCTCTCTCTCTCTCTCTCTCTCTCTCTCTCTCTCTCTCTCTCTCTCTCTCTCTCTCTCTCTCTCCAGTCATACGGACCTCGATGTATCATACACCATCCACGTTCAACAATTTAGTTCTGTCTGCTCTTTCATCAGCTCATTAATCATATACCCGAATGCCAAGTGCTGGGCAAGAAGATGGTCATGAAGGAAGCCGTGATCACATCATCAGTAAACAAGTTTTTTTCTTTGGCTTAAGAGTCAGTTTTGGCTGTAGTAGTGTCAGTGTTATGAACCTGTCCACGGCACACTAACTTGGCATACGAATACTTGTCACTGAGATTACGAAAGGAGCCAAGATGAAAGCTCACTCGTCGTCTATACAGGGGTAAAGTGGTGGATGACGATACGCCACAGGGGAAAAGTAATCAGTTGAAAAAAAAATATATACTTGAAAAGAGAATCTGAATGTCTTAACCAATGTTATCGACGTGGAAGTAAAAGTGTTTGAGATGGGTTCCAAAGGCTCTTAAAAAAAGACATGTTGATAGATGGTTGATAGGCTGGTTGGGCCTTAAACCTATCAACTACCAGTCATCATGGCCATCAAAGTCGACTGGAAAACCCCAAATATATCTTCTTCACGTATCAAAAGATAATGCCAAGACCACTTACGATCTCACTATATATACGGCCTACGGGTACATACGTAACTTAAAAAAAAAAACCAGATAACAATAGAATCATACTGAAACACACGACTGGGGCAGTGGCTCCCTCGTAAGCCCTGTCCATATCCGCACATCTGTTTATCAAAACACCTTCGTGTCAGGGAAGGTTCAATAACGCTGCTGACACACCCTGCCCTGCCCTTCCTCCCCTCACGTCAGGGAAGAGGTTGGGCTGGAATTGCCTCATAAGTAAGGGCAAAGTAGTTAGGATTGGCGCCTCACATCTACAGGTGCCTCACAACCTGCAACTTCATAGCAGGGGACCTTGGGTCAAGATATATATATATATATATATATATATATATATATATATATATATATATATATATATATATATATATATATATATATATATATATACATATATATATATTCCAAAAGAAGGAACAGAGAAGGGGGCCAGGTGAGGATATTCCCTTAAAGGCCCAGTCCTCTGTTCTAAACGCTACCTCGCTAACTCGGGAAATTGCGAATAGTTTGAAAGAAAGAAAGATATATATATATATATATATATATATATATATATATATATATATATATATATATATATATATATATATATATATTCATACTATTCGCCATTTCCCGCTTAGTGAGGTAGCATTTAGAATAGAGGACTGAACCTTTGAGGGAATATCCTCGCTCGGCCCCCTTCTCTGTTCCTTTCTTTTGGAAAATTATCCTCACCTGGCCCCCTTCTCTGTTCCTTCTTTAGGAAAATTAAAAAAGACAGGTTCATTTATTCCCCATAAAATCCACGGTCAGTGAACTAGAAACAACATGAACGTGCTTCTACAAGTCTTTCTGTCTTAGTGGATGAGAAACATTTAAGAAACCATGATGTTAAAAAACGGCTTCAAACAAACACGACTCGAGTCATGTGATGAAATCACCGAATCCAACACTGCAAGGCAAACACACGAATCACTTTAGAGGCTTATCTATGTAGCCTTTTACCTCTGACGAAGGGATCAAACTTCGAGTATCTAATCTATAGATTAGGTGTTGTGCATCGCCGCTGCGCTTAAACATTGAAGGGAGATATAGCCTCTTCCTCACAGTACCATCTGGGCAATCCTCCACTGCACGAACAAGGGCATCTGGGAGCTTTATTGTCGACCGTACCTTCAGACTTGAGATTAATGCGTTGCCTCGCCCTTGGATGCGTTCCTTGTTATGGAAGGATGAGCTGGAATTAGCTACCAGGACGGGAAGGCAAAAGCCCGTTTTTTGTGGCAGGCTGGACGACGAGAGCTGGTTGCGTGAGAGTAGGCTGGTTTTCAGGTCGATGGAAGACCAGGTTAATCCAAGTTGAAGGGAAGGTTAAAGATGTGTCTGTGACTTACTCTAGATGTGGCTCTCGGTGTGGATAGGGAGCTGTGGTTTCGGTGCATGACACATGTTTTCCTAGCGCTACCTCGCTGAAGCGGGGGATAGCGATGCTGCTTCCTGTGGTAGTGGGATGGGGTCATGTGGGGTAGGGGGATGGTCGTGTGAGGGGATGGTGGTGTGAAGGGATGGACGTGTGAGGGGATGGTCGTGTGATGGGATGGTCGTGTGATGGGATGGTCGTGCAAAGAGATGGTCGAGCGAGAGGATGGTTGTGAGGGGATAGTCGTGTGAAGGGATGGACGTGTGAGGGGATGGTCGTATGAGGGGACGGACGTATGAAGGGACGTTCGTGTAAAGGGATGGAGGTATGAGAGGATGGTCGTGTGATGGGATGGTCGTGTGATGGGATGGACGTGTGAAGAAACGTTCGTGTGATGGGATGGACGTGTGAGGGGATGGTCGTGTGATGGGATGGTCGTGTGATGGGATGGACGTGTGAAGAAACGTTCGTGTGATGGGATGGACGTGTGAAGGGACGTTCGTGTGAAGGGATGGACGTGTGAGGGGATGGTCGTGTGATGGGATGGTCGTGTGAAGGGATGGACTTGTGAGGGAATGGACTTGTGAGGGGGATGGTTGAGTGAGGGGATCTCCGTAGAAACAGAGGGTAATCCTTTATCATATTCCCCAGCAGAAGGAATTGATGAGGTAAAAATAGAAAAAGAAAATAGCTCCCTCTAGCTACAACTAGAGGAAACACTAGAACATTATGAGGCCACCCTGTCGTCTAGCTCTGGTTTTGATAACATCTAGAAAAAGAAGGGAATAATTAGATCCATGGAATATTTCCCTGGAATATTACCCTGGAATATTACATGTATTGCATGAATACCTGATACAGACATCTTGGGTTCTCATGAATATGATATGCAACATATTCAGAAAGCTTGTATTGTGAAGAGGAAAATTTGACTCATGGAATTTGTCGTTTGTGTCAGTGTTTTTATATATTTCAAGTAATTCCAACGTGAACTGGATGTGTGATGATATTCTAACTGTTCGTCTGGGCCTCTGAAAGTGACTCACATTTTAGAATAGTCTATAACACCTTTCCTAACATCTTCTAAATCAGCAAAACACACGTCCTTATCTACCACGATCAATGTGGGTTTATAATGACGAAATTCATTACACTTTCCTCGTAGGGCAACCGAACGAATGGAGAAAGATTTGTTTCTAGGGAGAGCTGGAGACTGACAGGTTTCCATGAATCAACCTGGATTCTGGCTAGATGAATGAGAAATCTCACCAGTCTAAAAGTAACTGACCTTGAGTTTATCAGTTGAGCGTAGTAAGACTTTTGAGTCGTACAAAAAACGAGACTTTTGCCCCCAGGACCACAAATGTCTTTTCGTGTAACTACAGTGTGGTAGAAAATACAGCTTGTGGATTTAAGGGGAGGAATTACAGTTTAATTATAACTCATTAAGTTAATTTGCTAGAGCAGGTGGCGTACACTTATCACTGATTACGGTATTTGACGCAAAATGCGTTGTCGTTCGATGTTGGGAGATGGTTGGTTGGCTGGTTGACAATGGCAGAAGAGGACACGTTGACATGGGAGAACGGATTAGCTTAACCGAGACCCTGTTGATCAGAGATGGATCAGCCTCGTCCACTGGGGACATAATGGGGGAACTGAGTTGCTATGAGTCTTGATATATGACATGTGGAGCGTTACATCCCAAGTGACTGTTAGGGGATCTCCGTAGAAGCAGAGGGTAATCCTTTATCATATTCCCCAGCAGAAGGAATTGATGAGGTAAAAATAGAAAAAGAAAATAGCTCCCTCTAGCTACAACTAGAGGAAACACTAGAACATTATGAGGCCACCCTGTCGTCTAGCTCTGGTTTTGATAACATCTAGAAAAAGAAGGGAATAATTAGATCCATGGAATATTTCCCTGGAATATTACCCTGGAAAATTACATGTATTGCATGAATACCTGATACAGACATCTTGGGTTCTCATGAATATGATATGCAACATATTCAGAAAGCTTGTATTGTGAAGAGGAAAATTTGACTCATGGAATTTGTCGTTTGTGTCAGTGTTTTTTATATATTTCAAGTAATTCCAACGTGAACTGGATGTGTGATGATATTCTAACTGTTCGTCTGGGCCTCTGAAAGTGACTCACATATTAGAATAGTCTATAACACCTTTCCTAACATCTTCTAAATCAGCAAAACACACGTCCTTATCTACCACGATCAATGTGGGTTTATAATGACGAAATTCATTACACTTTCCTCGTAGGGCAACCGAACGAATGGAGAAAGATTTGTTTCTAGGGAGAGCTGGAGACTGACAGGTTTCCATGAATCAACCTGGATTCTGGCTAGATGAATGAGAAATCTCACCAGTCTAAAAGTAACTGACCTTGAGTTTATCAGTTGAGCGTAGTAAGACTTTTGAGTCGTACAAAAAACGAGACTTTTGCCCCCAGGACCACAAATGTCTTTTCGTGTAACTACAGTGTGGTAGAAAATACAGCTTGTGGATTTAAGGGGAGGAATTACAGTTTAATTATAACTCATTAAGTTAATTTGCTAGAGCAGGTGGCGTACACTTATCACTGATTACGGTATTTGACGCAAAATGCGTTGTCGTTCGATGTTGGGAGATGGTTGGTTGGCTGGTTGACAATGGCAGAAGAGGACACGTTGACATGGGAGAACGGATTAGCTTAACCGAGACCCTGTTGATCAGAGATGGATCAGCCTCGTCCACTGGGGACATAATGGGGGAACTGAGTTGCTATGAGTCTTGATATATGACATGTGGAGCGTTACATCCCAAGTGACTGTTAGGGAAAAAGGGGTTTGGTTAATGTGATACCTTGACACGACAGAGTGCACGTACCTCTGGTGTGGCTCAAGGGTGTTGGTCGCGTCTGAGATAGCGATGTGGGGCAAGGGAAGTGTTGCCCCGAGCACCTGAGGTAAAGCATTTCTCGTTTGGTATGACAGACCACGGAGGTCTTATGGAAACTGTAACTTCTCTGAGTTGAAATGATTCTAAATGATACAGCTGGCTCAAGTCGCCTATACCACCACATTTCCTTTTTAACTCTCTCTCTCTGTCACTCCTCCTTTTACTTCCTTATACCAGCTCATTCATCCCCTTGTCTTTCTTGTTTCTCTAACATATCTTTCTTCCTAATCATCACTCATTCTTCTTCAACAACCTCCCTACTCTCTACCCATCTGTGGCTTTCATTCCTCCTACAACCCTCTACCAACGTTTTCTTCAATTTCCTATATTATTCTGAACTCACCACGCTTCCTCCCTGTGAACCATGAGCACTTTATTTACTGCATCTCTCTCTCTCTCTCTCTCTCTCTCTCTCTCTCTCTCTCTCTCTCTCTCTCTCTCTCTCTCTCTCTCTCTATTTATTTATTTATTTATCTATCTATCTATTTATCTATCTATCTATCTATCTATCTATCTATCTATATATCTATCTATCTATCTATCATGGGCTGCTGGCATTTCGTCGTCTACACACATACAGTCTCTCACACATAACATTCCAAAACACATGAAAAGTTTACATTTTCCCCCCCCAACTTTGAAATATTCGCGTTTCTTTCTAGTCTCACCACACGAAGCTATAACTTTCAGATCTCTTCTGCTCTCACAGATAGTCCTGTTAGGAGCTAATGATCTCTTGCTGCTCAAAATTCCCTCGTATTCCTCCCAATCTTTAGCTCACAAGATTCGGTCTTCGCAACTCTAAAATTTTTTTTCTACAGTGAGCACCACCACTCTGTGGACGACCTTCCTTTTGGCAACATTTCTTGTCGTAAGTACTCGTAAGATAGTAAGCAACGTCTCTCTCTCTCTCTCTCTCTCTCTCTCTCTCTCTCTCTCTCTCTCTCTCTCTGAGTAAGCAACTACTACTCCTCTTCTCCCTCCCCCAACATCTCTCACTCTCTCCGTATACCACTGTCTTGCCTTTTTTCTAGTGTCTGGCCGAGTTTAATTAAGACGAACTTCTCTGCCATCCCCTTAAAAAAAAGTTACGTTTTATCCCCCAGAGTTTATACTAAGAACTACGAGTATAAAGTCGTGGGATAGAGATATACTGCGGAGTCTCTTTAAGAGTCTTTAATCATCCCTTGTACACTTGGGATGGGATTCCGGACGAGATGGAAAATTATGAGGGATTCATTTTTCACTTGGGCGGGAAAAAAATAAAAAATTGAAATGACATTTTTTTTTTCTTGCTTACGTTCACCAAGTGTTACATAGATGTAGTGAGCGGGCTTCTTCATTTTTTTAAGTATAGGTAGTTTAGTAAGTAATACATATACTCTATAAAAGTATATAGTAATATATACACTATATAACTATTATTATTTTGCTCTGTCGCTGTCTCCCGCGTTTGCGAGGTAGCGCAAGGAAACAGACGAAAGAAATGGCCCAACCCTATATAACTATATACAGTAATGTAGACTATATAGTAACCCTCATTCATGAATTGTTTAAGAAATATATATATATATATATATATATATATATATATATATATATATATATATATATATATATATATATATATATATAGATCATCAACCCATTTCTTAGCCTGTGGTCCAGACGTGTGAATGTTACTGAAACCCCTTACAAGGGGATCTCGTCTGTCTCTGGCGCTCCATTGCTAACATGGGAAATGACAGAGATGCTTGATATACATTCTTCTCTTTCTTTCTTTTTTCAAACTATTCGCCATTTCCCGCGTTAGCGAGGTAGCGTCAAGAACAGAGGACTGGGCCTCTGAGGGAATATCCTCACCTGGCCCCCTTCTCTGTTAATTCTTTTGGAAAATTAAAAAAAAAAAAAAAGAAGAAAAAAATGATGAGAGGGGAGGATTTCCAGGCCCCCAGCTCCCTCCCCTTTTAGTCGCTTTCTACGACACGCAGGAAACACGTGGGAAGTATTCTTTCTCCCCTATCCCCAGGGATAATGATATATATATATATATATATATATATATATATATATATATATATATATATATATATATATATATATATATATATATATTCCCTCAGAGGCCCAGTCCTCTGTTCTTAACGCTACCTTGCTAATGCGGGAAATGGATAATAGTTTGAAAAAAAAAAAAAAAAAAAAAAATATATATATATATATATATATATATATATATATATATATATATATATATATATATATATATATATATATGTGTGTGTGTGTGTGTGTGGGTGTGTGTGTGTGTGTGTGTGTAAAAGGCAGAGCTAGCGTATACCGCTTACCGCTAGTAATAGCACGTTCGGGAGCTTCCGTCCTCACAAGAGACTAACACACGACTCAGAGAGAGACTCAAGGAAGAGATCGGGGTCGCCGGAGGCCGTGGAAGATCCCAAGGTAATGAGAGAGGCGCACAGAGGAGGAGGAAGGTGTCCTGAAGGAGGCGTAAGTGATCCAAGAGGAAATGAAGGAGCGCTCAGAAGGAGGAAGCCAAGTTGTCTGGAGAGTTCTTGTGAGACTGGTAAGATATCAGCGTCCATAGACAGATGCCAGAATGTCGTTTTTAGATCCAATCCAGAGCAATGAAAAAAGAAAAAGGATGAAAGTGGGGACACAAGACAGATGTCAACCAATCAACCAAACCAACGGGTGAGAATGAATGAAAAGGGAAGTTCTCGACACATACATTGAGGAGTATAAAAAGTGAATCGTCAGAAAAAGGAAGCCACCAAGACATTAATTAAACAGGGGGTTCTGTAGATCGGCAGAAAGGGCATTCCAGATATCAAAGAAACGCACCAGGTACTCCTGGCAGGTAACAAGACCTACAGAAATAAACGGATACGTTAGGGCTGCAAGAGAAAGCGATAGAGGGGGGAAGAAAAATCCACTCCCTGGAATCCAGAGATTGTTCGCTGGAACTGTCGAGGAGTACAAGAAGGCGTGACAAAATCCATTCTATAGGGAGGAGGAGCAGGATGATATATTGTACGTCTATGAGAGGCGAGAGGACTGTCATAAGAGCAAATTCTCAAGAGTTGGGTTTGGGGGGTAACCTGACGAGAGATAAGAGGGGCCCAGAGCACCACACAGCCTCCTTGAGAGACGTATAGCCACACTCCATCATCTGCCTCGTAAATGCACGCCTGTTCACTCAAGCAAAAGAAGAATCCTCGTATGTTCTTGTACGCCAGCCAGAGTCGAGCCGCCTCACGCGTCTTGCCGCGTTTGTTGGGTGAAAGGTTTAAAGGTATTTTCTTTATCTCTTTTCCCGTTGGATAAGCAGTTTCTCTGGAATCACACTCGCCCGGAAAAGAATCAGATATCTTCTCTCGTGTTCTGTACCTATCCTGTATCCTATTGGATACACACATTCTTCATATGCCAGCAGCACTGAATCTTAGATCAACTCCGATACGAAGAATATGTACACATGGTGATCACATTGAAATCTCACCATCTGGTGACCATTGCCATCAAAATGGGAAGATGTGTGTCATCATTTCTCCTAGACCTTGGAACCACATCTTTTGACTTCCAACATGTCCTAGATCATGACCAAACGACCTATGGGGAGAAAATGAGTAAAAGAAGAAAATGGAAAGGCAGAAAGAGGAAGAGGAATGATATTGAGGAATGTGGAAAAGAATGGGACAGGAGGTTAGTGGGACGAGGAAGAGGGAGGTCTTTGATGTGAATAAATCGAATATTGGATTTCTATCAGGGGTCCATGCACCGGGAGGCTGGATCGTACGAAACAGTTTTCTATTTCTCCCGTGATCCATCTCTGCGATTTTAGCTTTCCCATCTGCTCAGCGCAGATAAGGCGGAAGCTGGTTCCACCGACTGAAAAAGGCACTTACGGTCAGTGAAAATCTCTTAGGCCTAATGAAATTTTAGGGTCTTGACCTGCGTGGCTCTCTGCCTGTGGAAGAGGAAACGACAGAAGAATTTATCTGGTGTTTGTATTTCTACAAGACGAACCTGAGAACGCTCTCTAACCCCAGCTCGATCTCAAATTATCTGGGGACTTCTTGCGTGATCGAACACACTGTTCTCGTGTCTCCAGATCAGATGAGAAAGATCGCCAAATAACATCACTTTTTTTCGTTTGTTTATCAGTAGTCAGAGGTCGAGCGCTTTGTTGCTATAATCGAGGGAAATACACCGTCCAAGATGGCACTAGATCATGATCCGGATCACTGTAATCTGAAACCGGATTTGTATTGGATATTTGAGTCGTGCGACGAGGAGACATTTGGATATCTCCTGATGGATGGTGAACCCCTTCTTGAATGAGTCTTGAATTCCTGCTCTGCATACGAAGCGGAAGCTTAGCTCTTGAAGACTCAAGATTCAAAATCTCATCAACCTTTCGGGAAAACACCCTGAAAGTTGTTTGTGGTATGTAGATTTGCATCCAAGTTTACATGATTTGGGTGGGATTGAACCCTTTTCTAACCTTCCTTCATCCTATTCTCCCTCTATCTTAATCTCCCTCCATCCTAACCTTCTATTTTACTCTTCCTGCCCTTCTTTCGCTCTACCTTCCTTTCACCCTGTCATCTTTCTATTTTATTCTCTTTCTTCCCAACCGTCCATCACTCTACCCCTTATACAACATCCATGGTCTCCGCACACCCTACTCCCACCACAGTCCCTTCTACCTAACTCTCCCTTCTTCCATCTTGCTTTCCCTACGTCCTCCTCTCCACTAGACCTGCCCTACATCATATTTTCTAGCCACCAAACATTCCATCCTATTCTCCCTTGTCCTTTCCTTCCTTTACCTATCCCTACCGTTCGTGTACCCTACCCTCCCACACACAAGGCCCGACAAATGAATATGATAAGTACCTGAACATTTGTCTTCCTCTCCCCACTCCAGCAAGACGCCTCGCATAGTCTTCCCCTCTGACTGACCCTCGGTCCAACCCTCTACCTCCCATTGTTCCAGCCTCACCAGCAGATGAATCCTATGCAGCAACGTCAACATCCATGTTTACATAAGGAGGGCCGGAATATCTTACTGCGCTAATCTGTCTGGTTGGCGGAAATATCCCAATGAATAATCCTAACGAGTAATCTCTTCCAGGAAATGTATCTCCCATTGTCAACACTGGTTCTGGGAATACTTTCTTAATACTTTCTTCCTCTCCTCCTCATCCCATACTGGTCATCTTTGAGCCTCTTTAGTGAGGGGGGGCCAAACTGTCTCTTCTCTCACACTACCACACTCCTCAGCGCTGATCGCAAAAGACGATCGTACTCGTGGTACAAAGTCACCTTTTAATAATCTTTTTTCTTAAAAGGTGTTAGTGATATCTCGCGTGAGCCGTCTATTTTTCCTCGTTGTCATTAGATTCAGAGATGGGCACAAGGGAATGAAAAGGATGAGGGAAATAATCCAGTAGTGGTTAAGATTTCATAACATCTCTTGGTAACATTACACACACACACACACACACACACACACACACACGCACATTTACCACGAATCCACCTTCACTTAATCACCAACTAATCCTACTTTCTTCCCATCCGTACAAATATCGTACCCTCTTGATCCAAACTCTTCACTGCTTCTACCTGCTTTCATCTCGCACCGTATATTCGTAGCACCTTCCTCAGAGCATCTCTGTCAACCTTGTCGTACGCTTTCTACAGATTCATCAACGCCTCGTTTAGATTCTTCTGTTTTATATTTAAGTGATCCTCTACAACTCGTGAAGCCATAGTGTTGCTTCCAAATCTGAAATATTCTGCATGGCACCCTCTCACTCAATGAATCTATCTATCTATCTATCTATCTACCATTCTATCTGTCTGTGTGTCTGTTGTCTGTCTGTCTATCTATCTATCTATCTACCTCTGTGCAAAGAAGTTTAACACTAAGGAACAGTGTCGGGGGCATGGATGGGGGTCTGTAGACCCCTTCCTCAACTCTCTACCTCCCAGTGTCCTCCCTCCTTCTCCCTCCCTACAGGTAAGACAGAAGGGATGATGGATGGCCGGCTAAGCGCCACCTGGGGACATTTGTACTTGATACAGAAAACAAGTGTTGCATAGACGGGGGCTAGATGCCATTAATCTTAATCTTAGGCTCCAGCGGCAGGTGCGGTATGAGTCACAGTGAGAAAACTCCCACCTTTACTATTTCCCTCCAAGTTCTCCGTTTTCTTTCGTGTTTTCTCCATGTTCTCCTTCGCTTCTTCTTGTTCATTCTGATCCCTTTCCTTTCCTCCAGTTCTTTTTTTTTTTTCTGGGGGAGGGAAAGGGTAGGGTGGTGTTCCAAAATATGTCCTTGAAACCCTTGTATGTTACGATGTTGATATTATAAACAACACCTCTCAGCTAAGAGCATTTTCTATCCTTCTATTTCATCTCGTTAATCTTGTTCGCAGACTCGACCTGAAGTAAGCTCTGTGAACAAAAAGGGAACCCAAACAACTGGGCAGTGCTACCCAGATGTCCCTATTCTGCAAGAACGTAATTTCACAAGCGACGCCTCCCACACCAGCGCTCGTATCTCGAACATGTTTCCACGTCAGACGGAGTTACATCAAATCTAGTTTTCTTAAATGATTAAGTTATTAGGTCACAGCTGGCTTTAGCATAATCCCTCGTCAAGAGCCAATTATTAACTAGAATGAGTATTTGCATAAATGAATAAACTTAATCTCAAAGCTTTATTTACATTCCAGGAGAGGCTGAATATTGATCACGAACTACAAGTTAGATGTAATGCGACAATTGCTTTCAGCGACAGATAAGTGTGGACGAACCTCTTCTTTTGAATTGACTTCACCTCCGATAACATAGGTCTAAGTTGTGTGTGTGTGTGTGTGTGTGTGTGTGTGTGTGTGTGTGTGTGTGTGTGTGTAAACTTTATCCTTCCTTTGTTCATATCATTGAAATCAGAAACAAAAAATTTTAAGCAGCTATTTTCAATTTTCCATCCGGTGACGTTAGAGATTATGGAAGCTGACAAATTAGCAAATAACTAATTTTTTTTTAATTGAAATCGTATCCCAGTAAAGGAGACACCACGTCTTCTTCGATAACTATAAAGGCCCTCTAACTGAATTATTTCTAGAGTCCAGAATTTATTTTGAATCTTGAGTTTATTTTGAATCTTGAGTTTATTTTGAATCTTGAGTTTATTTTGAATCTTGAGTGTATTTTGAAACTTGGGGTGTAAAAAGTTTTCATCAAACTTTAATGCTAAATTACTGAATTATTGCATATCTTTTTAAGAATCTAATTATGATAATTCTATATGATTATACCTTACTGATTTTTGTGTGAGAAAAGAAGTTCGTGTTTTTCTATACACATCACCAAACATCACTTTACGTTCACAACATCTCATTTTCTGTACACTCCAAACATCGTGCAGATATTCAGACCATTTCATTTTCTCTTTAGTGGTGTGTAGACGCATCTGTGTGTGTGTGTGTGTGTGTGAGAGAGAGAGAGAGAGAGAGAGAGAGAGAGAGAGAGAGAGAGAGAGAGAGAGAGAGAGAGAGAGAGAGAGAGAGAACACACCAGCGGCATTTACTTAACCAATACGTTTTGGGAGCTGTCGTCATCTGCCATCATAACAGCCGCCTTTGCTTCTGCTGAATGGATCCCTCCGACCCCCAACCCAACCCACTCACTTATGTACGCTAGCTTTAGGGAGTTTTCCAAGCGCACAAACAGTTCTCATGTGCGACTGGAATCTAATAGGGATAGCCTTTTTCTCCTCCCTCTCAGCATTCAGCTCTTTTTCAATGCCTAACCTATCGCATTGGAAAGGCTCGGGCAGGCTTCAACATAGCAGTATCGTTTTATGTATTTTCGTCATGCAGAATTCCTGTAACCTTGTATTACTGCCATTCAATGGTTCACTATTGTGTGTAGGTAGAAAGTCGTAGTCTTAGGGTTGAATCCTATAGCACTTCGAGTTCCTTTTTTTTATCAGCGTTTCCCATGCTAATCACACAGTTATGGCGAGTTACTTTACCCTCCTTCCTCCCAATTGACGAGGATCCTTTTACAGTTCTTCTAGCAGACTCAAGTGTTGACCTTCGAGCTATATCCTCCTTGTCCCTCGCTTTCTGATCTACCACAACAACAACTTCAAGAACGATTGTGCTTTGATGATACCTGTTACTTTTATTGCTGGCTCTTTTCCTTTTCATGCTGGGTCTTCAAGAGCTTTTTGGAACCGTTCTCCATTCCAACTACTTCCTTTCTATCCATCGACATCGCCAAGTTTGTCGTCCCTATCCCTCCCTCACTCACATTGCGTCTTGTTCCTCATCGCTGTGGGTTGAAAGTTATCTGTTTCTGTTATGCCAATGGCCACATGTAAGGCCTTCATCTAACTACGAATTGGAAGCCATTACCGTTTAACAACGGGAATTAGGGCGAATCCAGTTATTTGAGTCATGAAACGAGGGTGAAAACTAGTCATAATGTAACTCCTAAACAAGATTAGTTTCAACTGAGGAAGACGACTCGTTTTCCAGAGACACTGTACCGTCACAACCCCAGCTGAAGGATCACTATAGCTTCTACACACACACACACACACACACACACACACACACACACACACACACACACACACACAACCCTAGCTGAAGGTTCACTATAGCTTCCACACCCACAAAACCCCAGCTGAAGGGTCACCATAGCTTCCACGCACACACAACCCCAGCTGAAGGGTCACTATGGCTTCCACACACACACAACCTTAGCTGAAGGGTCAGTATAGCTTCCACACACGCACAACCTTAGCTGAAGGGTCACTATAGCTTCCACACACACACAACCCCAGCTGAAGGGTCACTATAGCTTCCACACACACACAACCTCAGCTGAAGGGTCACTATAGCTTCCACACACACTCAACCCTAGCTGAAGGGTCACTATAGCTTCCACACACACACAACCTTAGCTGAAGGGTCAGTATAGCTTCCACACACACACAACCCCAGCTGAAGGGTCACTATAGCTTCCACACACACACAACCTCAGCTGAAGGGTCACTATAGCTTCCACACACACTCAACCCTAGCTGAAGGGTCACTATAGCTTCCACACACACACAACCCCAGCTGAAGGGTCACTATAGCTTCCATACACACACAACCCCAGCTGAAGGGTCACTATAGCTTCCACACACACTCAACCCTAGCTGAAGGGTCACTATAGCTTCCACACACACAGAACCCCAACTGAAGGGTCACTATAGCTTCCACACACACAACCCCGGCTGAAGGGTCACTATAGCTTCCACACACACACAACCCCAGCTGAAGGGTCACTATAGCTTCCACACACACACAACCCTAACTGAAGGGTCACTGTAGCTTCCACACACACTCAACCCCAACTGAAGGGTCACTATAGCTTCCACACACACAGAATCCCAGCTGAAAGGTCACTATAGCTTCCACACACACTCAACCCTAGCTGAAGGGTCACTATAGCTTCCACACACACACAGAACCCCAACTGAAGGGTCACTATAGCTTCCACACAGTCTCCAGTTCAATCTATGGTCCTCATATCAAGGTATTTTGAGTGCATTGACGCTCACATACATATCCTCACACACATACTGGCATGATCCTCCTTCCAGGTGCAACTCTGGGTTGTTCTGTGGCATTCTGACCAATAGCCGTCGAGGTTTTCCGTGTGTATGAGTGTATGTGTAGAGTGCGTGCGTAAACATACTCTTTCGTCTCCTGTATGTGTTACTGTATGTCAGTCCACCTGTTGTCCACTCTCATTGCCTGAGTCCACTTGAACATTCCTCTTTCCATACATGCTGCATCACCTCACAGTTCGGATCTCAGCGCCTGTGTCGCCTCATAATGACCCCCTCCCACATCAACAGATCCGATGGAGATAATTATCTAAGTATCCCTTACCAGAACCATGAAAACTTACAAGTTGAATCCAATCCTTTTCCCCCGGAAAAAAAAAGCTGAGGATCCTCCAAACATCCATCCTTCCGCTCCCTCTCTCTATACTTGTATCATGGCATTCTACTCTCTCTCTCTCTCTCTCTCTCTCTCTCTCTCTCTCTCTCTCTCTCTCTCTCTCTGCGAAAGGAGATCCCTGTGAGATCCCTATTCTCGAATAGCCCGTCAGAAAACATCCATCCGCGAAGCGATATTGCCTCTCAGCGACACCAAAACACCCGGAGATTTGATCTGTGATACAGGGAGACACAACTGTTTCCTTTCTCGTGAAATATAACACTCCCTCCTCCTCCTCCGGTTCTCCGATTATACCAAAACCCATGCGAGAAATGGCTCATAACGAATCATAACTAAACAAGTCGTAATTTATGAGTAAATGTTACGTTTTGCTATATCTTTTCCACGAGTCTCATTTGGCTTGATTACAAGGGCTTATGTGATGCCCGGATGCGATTAGATCCTCAGAGGAAGCAACATTTGCATGTGCTGTTACTAAACTAGCAGTCAGTCATGGGTATTGAGCCTGACATATTTTTTCTTCCCCCACCTGTCAGAATCAACCAGCGTACGAGAGCGGGGGAAAAAAATGTATCGTTTTTATATCATGCTTTTAGAAACGGGTAATTACTACTGTAATTATTCGTGTAATTATGAATTCTTGCCCCCGCTTCCCCTACCTGGGCGACGCTGAGCG
Organism: Panulirus ornatus; assembly: GCF_036320965.1. Taxonomy (NCBI): domain Eukaryota; kingdom Metazoa; phylum Arthropoda; class Malacostraca; order Decapoda; family Palinuridae; genus Panulirus; species Panulirus ornatus. The sequence continues at coordinate 9,998,991 of NC_092251.1, forward strand.
GTGCGATGGTATCAAACATGAAGTATTGCTAGGGAAGGAGAGGAGGGAGAAGGGAAGGCAGTGGTCAGGGAATATTTGGGGTGAGGAGGAAAAATATTGGGAGGAGAGGTGGAAGTCGAGAGGCCTGTGGTCACGAAACGTGGGAAAGGACAAGGAGGAGGAGATGGGAAAGATGTAAAAAGGTCAGTAGAACAGCAGGAGAGGATGATGGGTCAGTGGTATAAATTGAGGGGGGGAGGAATGGAAGATTATAGCGAGATAAACAGACCAGACTGGCGACGCTGTAGTCATGTGAAATACACACCATTTGCAAAGGGGATCCAGCCCTGTGCTCGTGGACTCACTGGTCTACGTGAATCATCGTAACGCTTGGGAGAAAAAACCTACTGTGAGGAGACTTTCAGACTAGAGATAAGGAAGACAATAAGTTTGGATCAAGCATATGTACAAAGCGAAATAGGAACGAAGCCAAAGGAGAAATAGACTCACTCAACAGCTACCTAGTTGAATTTACATAAAGTTAACTCATCCCAAATTAACATAGGTTAGGTGGGTCTGATTAGTATTGGTAAAGTGGGTTATGGAATACTCATGCCATTATATCAGGCTCCGTTCGTGTTATGTATGAGTAATGGAAAGATTGAAAGAAGTAAGATAGAAGAGAAGAGGAGAGGAGAGGCAGTGTACATGGTCAGGAACGCGCGTGTGTGTGTGTGTGTGTGTGTGTGTGTGTGTGTGTGTGTGTCTTTAGCCTGTCTGTCTGTCTGTCTCTCGGTCTGTGCGATACCTATTTGTGAGTATTATTTGCGTGTTACGTGAGAGAGTTTTATAATCGTGTTGCACCGACTCTTAAAACCGTCCATGTACCATATCTTTTTTATTCATATACCCATACCTCAGCCTAAGCCAAGTATTCATTTATCAATCAGCCCCGAGAGTGAGATAAGCAGCTGGGTTGGATATGGGCCGACTGCCTTCCTTTCAGCATATTCCCCTACTCTAAGAACCTATGAAAAGTTACTGAAAACACAGAAACCATCGATACAAACGCTAAACTTTAATGAATCCTTCTCATACGAAGATTGTCAGACCTCAAAATGGCTTGTTTACTGTAGTGCGCTAACTTAAAGGAGGAGAATGACTGAAGAAGTGAGAAGGGTCTGTAGAGATCGACCATGACCACAAGAAACCTCATTAGAATTGCATTAGGGAGTCCGGTATGCGGGATGAGCGAACAGTGAGGGAATGCGATGGGTATCCGGTATGGGGGAAAGAAACCATTCATAGGTTTAACAGGAAAACATATCTACTGAAGCAGTTTAAATAAGCGAGAGGTGTGGGTGGAATGGAACGACGAGGAGTGTGTTGAATTGGGAGGAGTCGGGGCACACGATGTGTTAGGGCGAGGGGACGATGGAGGCAATATGGACTGAAGGAGTAAGATAAGTAAGTGGAATGAGTCGAGTAAAAAAGGAATAAGTATAATAAGTAAGTGGAATGAGTCGAGTAAAAAAGGAATAAGTTTAATAAGTAAGTGGAAGGCGTTAGATAAGCAAAAAATAAGTAAAATAAATAAGTGGAAGGAGTTGAATAAGCAAAGAATAAGTAAAATAAGTAAGTGGAAGGAGTTAAATAAGCAAAAAATAAGAAAAATACGTAGGTGGAAGGAGTTAAGTAAGCAAAATATAAGTAAAATACGTAGGTGGAAGGAGTTAAATAAGTAAACAATAAGTAAGATAAGTGATTGGAAGGCGTTATGAAGACTTGTCGAAACTGTGGTGTAATAGAAGTGGTTCCGCAAGAGAAGGCTTCTTCGATGGCATAGTGATTAGAAATCAATGTATGACAAGTTCAGTCATAGGTTAACCATCCATCAAAGCGACCTTGTATAAAGAAACAGTTATGGAGTTATTCATGATCAGAGGGGCAGAAAAAAGAAACGGTGTTTCGATGTATCGGCTCAGAATTTTTATGACAAATGTATGCTGGGTAATATATCATCATGGCTCATGTGACCTGTGGCCAAAAGTTAACTCTTATTTTATGTGTGAGAAGTTTGGGAGGCAATCAATTTCACTTTGGCCCGTGGTGTACGTCGTCTTTTCGCGTTATTTAGAAATATTTCGTGGCAAAATATATATCAGAAGTAAGATGTGCTGAGACTTTGGAAACCCAGTGATACACACACATACACATACACACGTATATATAGGAATACATAGGGAAAAATATGTATATATCTATCTATCTATCTATCTATCTATCTATCTGTATATATCATCTTCTACATTTATTATTACTTGATCATAGCCTCACCATATATGTCTAACACTATTTAGCACATCCATCTGCACAATTCTCTATAGCCAGCTCATATATTAAACTCATATTCTTACATACATTTTTGTTTGAGGAATAGTTTGGCTTCCAAAAGCTCGACTTTGTGGCCCCATAGACTTACTTGACTTGTATGGTTCCGCTGCATTAGAAAAGTTCACTGCCTCAGTTGTTCTCATAAGAACCTAATTGACTTGTCGTAACTATGTACTAAGAAGCTCTTTCACATTTTTGCAGTTCAAAAAATCGTCACATTGAGTGGGAGTATTAAAGAATCAGCACAGGTGATCAAGGAAAGTGCCAAAGTGCTCAATCAAAGGCAATGAACTTGCTTGAGCGCTCTATCAGTATTTATCCCCTACTCCGGGATCGCTACATATTTATCACAGAGTATTTCTGGAAGGACGTTTAAATGCAGGGTTTGCGCGTTAAGAACAAGGGACATACTATGGGGGAACCATATAACAGTGAGGTACGTAATGACGAGGTGATATACAAGTAGTTCGTGATGTGAGAGACTGGAGATCATGGACTATCAGTTTTAATTTGAAGTGTTTGTTAATGTGTCCCGCATCACAGAGTGGATATAGGGTCTTTGTCGACATTTGCTTAATTTATGGTAGGAATCTCCAAGCTTTCACTCACAATGATATTACTCAAACAAAAAGAACAGTGTAAAAGTTGCGGATAACACTGAACACTGGCAACACAAGTTGTGGATTGGATTATCAGCCACGGGAAAAAAAATATTCAACAAAACGGGGTTCCTTGAAGTATGTTCTTTATATTTTGTCTAGGTTTAAGGTTATGTTAAGTATGTATTGACTACCATGGAAGTGATCTGCCGATCTGAGGATTCGAACTCGTGCTTCGTCGCCACTATTGAACAAAAGCAAAGGATGGAGCATGCGTGCTCAATGCGCACCGCAAGAAGCAAAGTTACTTGAGTATGCCATGGTAAATCTTAATGGAGAGCGTATGAAGAGGGTGAATCCAGTCTGAGCATGCGCTAAAGATTGGGTTGCGCAAAGAGATTTCTCCATGAGTCTATTAGAATCAGGTACAGAATCTGTAAATCAGTGTTTGCTCATAATGAAAATACACTATGTGAGACAATACTAGAAGAAATGGATTTGTTCAGCTCTGAGTTCACTTTCGTATCCTGAAGAAGGCAATTGGCCAAAATTTGTTATATAGACTTCCTCATTCACTGTAGAGAAAATGGTATGTATTTTAGATATATCGTGTGGGATGGCAAGCATGTTTGGTAACAGAAACCTACAATGTTTCTATATCCATGATTGTAATGACAGTGTTAATTAGGAAGTAAAGGAAGTAATTGGATTTCAGCTGCAAAAATTATTGGTTTGGCAGGGGTGTGTGATGTCTCCATGGTTGTTTAATTTGTTTATGGATGGGGTTGTTAGGGAGGTAAATGCAAGAGTCCTGGAAAGAGGGGCAAGTATGAAGTCTGTTGGGGATGAGAGAGCTTGGGAAGTGAGTCAGTTGTTGTTCGCTGATGATACAGCGCTGGTGGCTGATTCATGTGAGAAACTGCAGAAGCTGGTGACTGAGTTTGGTAAAGTGTGTGGAAGAAGAAAGTTAAGAGTAAATGTGAATAAGAGCAAGGTTATTAGGTACAGTAGGGTTGAGGGTCAAGTCAATTGGGAGGTGAGTTTGAATGGAGAAAAACTGGAGGAAGTGAAGTGTTTTAGATATCTGGGAGTGGATCTGTCAGCGGATGGAACCATGGAAGCTGAAGTGGATCATAGGGTGGGGGAGGGGGCGAAAATTTTGGGAGCCTTGAAAAATGTGTGGAAGTCGAGAACATTATCTCGGAAAGCAAAAATGGGTATGTTTGAAGGAATAGTGGTTCCAACAATGTTGTATGGTTGCGAGGCGTGGGCTATGGATAGAGTTGTGCGCAGGAGGATGGATGTGCTGGAAATGAGATGTTTGAGGACAATGTGTGGTGTGAGGTGGTTTGATCGAGTAAGTAACGTAAGGGTAAGAGAGATGTGTGGAAATAAAAAGAGCGTGGTTGAGAGAGCAGAAGAGGGTGTTTTGAAATGGTTTGGGCACATGGAGAGAATGAGTGAGGAAAGATTGACCAAGAGGATATATGTGTCGGAGGTGGAGGGAACGAGGAGAAGAGGGAGACCAAATTGGAGGTGGAAAGATGGAGTGAAAAAGATTTTGTGTGATCGGGGCCTGAACATGCAGGAGGGTGAAAGGAGGGCAAGGAATAGAGTGAATTGGAACGATGTGGTATACAGGGGTTGACGTGCTGTCAGTGGATTGAATCAAGGCATGTGAAGCGTCTGGGGTAAACCATGGAAAGCTGTGTAGGTATGTATATTTGCGTGTGTGGACGTGTGTATGTACATGTGTATGGGGGGGGGGGGTTGGGCCATTTCTTTCGTCTGTTTCCTTGCGCTACCTCGCAAACGCGGGAGACAGCGACAAAGTATAAAAAAAAAAAAAAAAATATATATATATATATATATATATATATATATATATATATATATATATATATATATATATATAGATATAGATATATAGATAGATAGATAGATAGATAGATACAGATAAAATACTGTCTGCCCTTATTCATTCCCGTCGCCACCCCGCCACACATGAAATGACAACCCCCTCACCCTGCATGTGCGCCAGGTAGCACTAGGAAAAGACAACAAAGGCCACATTCGTTCACACTCAGTCTCTAGCTGTCATGTATAATGCACCGAAACCACAGCTCCCCTTCCACATCCAGGCCCCACAAAACTTTCCATGGTTTACCCCAGACGCTTCACATGCCCTGGTTCAATCCATTGACAGCACGTCGATCCCGGTATACCACATCGTTCCAATTCACTCTATTCCTTGCACGCTTTTCGACCTCCTGCATGTTCAGGAACCGATCACTCAAAATCTTTTTCATTCGATCTTTCCACCTTCAATTTGATCTACCACTTCTCGTTCCCTCCACCTCTGACACATATATCCTCTTTGTCAATCTTTCCTCACTCGTTCTCTCCATGTGCCCAAACCATTTCAAAACACCCGCTTCTGCTCTCTCAACCACACTCTTTTCATTGCCACACATCTTCCTTACCATTTCATTACTTACTTGATCAAGCCGCCTCACGCCACATATTGTCCTCAAACAACTCATTTCCAGCACATCCACCCTCCTCCGCACAACTCTCTCTATAGCCCACGCCTCGCGACCATATAACATTGCCGAAACCACTATTCCTTCAAACATACCCATTTTTTGCTTTCCGAGATAACGTTCTCGCCTTCCACACATTCTTCAACGCTCCCAGAACTTTCGCCCCCTCCCCCACCCTATGACTTACTTCCACTTCTATGGTTCCATCCGCTGCCAAATCCACTCCCAGATATCTAAAACACTTCACTTCCTCCAGTTTTTCTCCATTCAAACTTACCTCCCAATTGACTTGTCCCTCAACCCTACTGTACCTAATAACCTTGCTCTTATTCACATTTACTCTCAGCTTTCTTCTTTCACACACTTTACCACACTTCTGCAGTTTCTCACCCGAATCAGCCACCAGTGCTGTATCATCAGCGAACAACTGACTCACTTCCCAAGCTCTCTCATCCACAACAGACTGCATACTTGCCCTATTCCAGCAGGGCGCTCCTACCACTAGTTTACCTCCACCTACTCCAGCAGGGCACTCCTACCACTAGTTTACCTCTACCTACTCCAGCAGGGCGCTCCTACCACTAGTTTACCTCTACCTACTCCAGCAGGACGCTCCTACCCCAAGTTTACCTCTACCTACTCCAGCAGGGTGCTCCTACCCCTAGTTTACCTCTACCTACTCCAGCAGGGCACACCTGTCCCGGAACCCATATAGAAAACACAAAATGGAGATATTACTTACCTTAACGAGGTGATTATAGACCTCCAGTGGGAAGTGTTCGTCAGCGATGGGCAGTTTCCTACTGAAGAGCTGGAGATGACTATGGATGCTCCATAAATCCAGCTTTTCTAATTCTCATAGTTTCCTTGGTTCACTATAGGAAGGATAATAATTTTCTTAATGTCCCTCCATCACTAGTTACGTATGATATAATCATTTGCCAAAGACACTTTCATTAATTTCATGGTAGGAAATCTCCAACCTTTCACCTCACAGTGATGTATAATTACCTCACAAACAAAGAGAAACACAGTGGTTTAAGAAGTGGCGTCACCCTTAAACCTCTCGAACACTTGCACACACAAAAAAGTTGTGATATTTGCACTTATCAGCCACGAAAAGAAAAAACAAATCACAGAATTCAAGTTCATCAACCACCGAGAGTTTACTTCCATTGAAGTAAATGTTTCTTTATAATTTTGTCGTAACGAATTTCATGATGTGTTCATCGACACCTTAAAGTTCTTGTATTGCACTGCACCATTACGAGAAAAGATATTCTCGACACCGATCTGGAGGAGTAACCTCCACACTCACTGAGCTTTTTCGCGCCACTATTCGAAGCAAATCAAAGTCAACAGAGATGTGCGCATGCGTGACTTCAGGTCGCGCACGCGCAAGAAGCAAAAGTTACATTGAGCATGCGCAAGAGGTAAATCTTACACTGAGCATGCGCAAAGGGTGAATCTCAGTCTGAGCATGCGCTAAAGAAAATGTTTTAGCGGGTTTGCGCAAAAGAAGATTTCTTCCACTATGAGTCTATGTAGAATCAGGCTTACATTTGAAATCTAAGAAATAAAAAAAAAACATTAATCATGAGACTCGCCCAAGACATCACAAAAACTAGTTCAAAATACACTAACTGGTGAATCAATACAGGAAGAAATCGACTATTGTTCAAGCTCTGAAAAAGTTTCACTTTCGCTTATTCCCAGTGTAAGCTCCATCTCTAGCTCAAGCTTGGCCAAAATTTTTCTATATTAATCTAGTGCCTTCCATCAATTTCACTGTAGAAATTGAAAATAATGGTATGTCATCTTTTTTTAGATTGCATGATCGATTGGGATGGAAACAAGCTTATGTTTGGCGTATACAGAAAACCTACCAATGTATGCTCATATATCCATTTACTATTCAGCTCACCATGACAGAGTTAAATTATTGTTAAGTAAAGGGAGCTTCAATTTGGAAATTTCAAATTTGGCTGAAGCCAAACTATTTCATTTTGCTTTAGAGGGGCTGCACAGGTCATCAGAATAAAGCTTCATTTTCTGAATCTTATTCTGAAGGACAACTTACAAATTTTCATTCAGCATATGCTGCCTCCAAGGATCATCTGAGTAAAGCATCACTTTGGGATTCTTGTTTCAGAGAACGTAAGACGATTTCGTTCTGCTTTTGAGGGGCGGGCCACTGGGTCGTCAAACTAAAGCATCTCTTTGGGACTTTTCTTCTACCTCATGCTCGACGATTTCAGTCGGATCATAGGGGTCGTCAGACTTAAAGCTTCCCTTTATGATCTATTTTTCTTGCTCATGCCAGACCATTTTGTTCGGGTTTTGAGGGGGGGCTCGGGTCATCAAACTTTAAGTTTCATTCTGGGACTTTTCTCTGCCTAAAGCTAAAGTCTTCTAATCGGGTATTGCGGATTCCAAGGAGTCTTCGAACTTAACGCTTCAGTCAGGGACTTTTGGTCTGGCCAACGCCAGACGATTTCAATCGGGTTTTGCTGGGCCCTTTCTGGGACTTTTCTTCTGCATAACAGAACTACGCCATATGAAACTTATGTACTTGTTTACATCGATTAATGTTCCTAGCTTACATACTTTTATAGAAGTCAGCTACTTTTTGCATCATAATTTCCTTACCCCAAGCTTCAAGCTGTTATCCGTAATTATTCCTTAGCAACCTTGAGGGATTATATGGCTTTATGAATAATAGGATACGTTTAATGAATAATTTGACAGATCACAAAAGTGCCAAGTTAAACTAGAGAGTTATTAAAACCTTTGTGATTGTTATAAAGTGAAATCTTTGACTCCGTCTTGCCGGGTTGCCAATGGTCTTTCATAAGTAATTATCCAATCTTTTATATTTTCCAGTGAGCAATGAATCATCACCCATCAACACCTTCAAACCTTTATAATCCTCATATTTGAGTCAGGTCTAGCATGATGCTTATATCTAGAGCCGTATTATTGTGTATGAAAGGAATATTGCCTCTCCTTACTCTTAGGAAAACATGATTAACAAGTTGTGGGTGATGTTTCTCTCGTCCCTTACAAAGGTCACTTGGGTGAGAACTTCCAGTAATTTTCACCGTCGTGTTGACTGAATTTTTTTATCATGTAGTAAAATCAGGTTACTGAAGCCACGGGAGATCACTCACTGACAACAGAAAAAAAGGGGATGGAGACGATGTAATTCAATACATTCACTGAAGGAATCGTTGATACGAGTAATTCACCGCCAGAAAATAGGTTGCTAGTACCCTCTTCTGTCCAAGCCTTCCAGTGTAGTTCTAAATTAGTCTTGGAACATAAGAGCTAATGTTAAGAGGTTTTAGTCAAAATAATCGCGAGGAGATGACAACCTGAAGGCAGCAGCAGTGGTCTAGATATAAGCGTGGGCCAGTCCAGTAACACTGGTCAACAAAGATTTTGCCCCATGGAAAAGAGATTCTGTTCTTCGATATTTTTGCTGCACGCCGAAGCCAAATATGTCTTCAGAATTTCTCTATCACCCATAGTTTTGTTGTTCCAGCATACTCACATATCTTTAAGGACGGCACATATGTACCAATGATCTACGAATCATTTGAAGCAAAAATGGTTTCACAAACACAACTATTGTCATTGTTTGCTACTCTGAGCATGCGCCGAAGGGAAAATTTTGGCCAAGCTTGCGCTAGAGATGGAGCGAAAGTGAAATTTTTCATAGCTTGCGCAATAGTCGATTTCTTCCTGTACTTTCTTCACCAGCTACTGTATTTTAAACTAGTTTCTGTGATGTCTTGGGCGAGTCTTATGATTAATGTTTTATTTCTTTATATTTCTTAGATTTCAAATGTAAGCCTGATTCTACATAGACTCATAGTGGAATAAATCCTCTTTTGCGCAAACCCGCCAAAAATTTTTCTTTAGCGCATGCTCAGACTGAGATTCACCCCTTGCCCATGCTCAGTGTAAGGTTTACCTCTTGCGCATGGTCAGTGTAGCTTTTGCTTCTTGCGCGTGCGCGGCCTGCAGTCACGCATGCGCACATCTCTGTTGACTTTGATTTGCTTCGAATAGTGGCGCGAAAAAGCTCAGTGAGTGTGGAGGTTACTCCTCCAGATCGGTGTCGAGAGTATCTTTTCTCGTAATGGTGCAGTGCAATACATGAACTTTAAGGTGTCGATGAACACATCATAAAATTCGTTACGACAAAATTATAAAGAAACATTTACTTCAATGGAGGCAAACTCTCGGTGGTTGATGAACTTGAATTCTGTGATTTTCTTTTCTTTTCGTGGCTGATAAGTGCAAATATCACAACTTTTTTGTGTGTGCAAGTGTTCGAGAGGTTTAAGGTTGACGCTACTTCTTAAACCACTGTGTTTCTCTTTGTTTGTGAGGTAATTATACATCACAGTGAGGTGAAAGGTTGGAGATTTCCTACCATGAAATTAATGAAAGTGCCTTTGGCAAATGATTATATCATACGTAACTAGTGATGGAGGGACATTAAGAAAATTATTATCCTTCCTATAGTGAACCAAGGAAACTAACAGAATTAGAAAAGCTGGATTTATGGAGCAGCCATAGTCATCTCCAGCTCTTCAGTAGGAAACTGCCCATCGCTGACGAACACTTCCCACTGGAGGTCTATAATCACCTCGTTAAGATAAGTAATATCTCATATTGTGTTTTCTATATGGGTTCCGGGACAGGAGTGTCCCTGCTGGAGTAGGTAGAGGTAAACTAGGGGTAGGAGCGCCCTGCTGGAGTAGGTAGAGGTAAACTAGGGGTAGGAGCGTCCTGCTGGAGTAGGTAGAGGTAAACTAGGGGTAGGAGCGTCCTGCTGGAGTAGGTAGAGGTAAACTATGGGTAGGAGCGCCCTGCTGGAGTAGGTAGAGGTAGACTAGCGGTAGGAGCGCCCTGCTGGAGTAGGTAGAGGTAAACTAGGGGTAGGAGCGTCCTGCTGGAGTAGGTAGAGGTAAACTTGGGGTAGGAGTTCCCTGCTGGAGTAGGTAGAGGTAAACTAGGGGTAGGAGCGCCCTGCTGGAGTAGGTAGAGGTAAACTAGGGGTAGGAGCGTCCTGCTGGAGTAGGTAGAGGTAAACTAGGGGTAGGAGCGTCCTGCTGGAGTAGGTAGAGGTAAACTAGGGATAGGAGCCTTTGATTCTGGGGTCAGGTCTGTTACTTGGGTTTACTTGCTCAGGCACAGTAGATCACAAGAGTATCGGTGCACAACCACTGGGGCAATGTTTCACAGCGTCGTTCACGGAACCCTAACAAAGTCATTACTGTCGGACATCACCACAAATAGTATCATGCTCCTGTCATATATAATGAACAACTCAGTCGACACATCGTAACCTTCCATGAAGCGCGCCACATACAACGTTTGTGGTATCGTGCGTCAGCGTGGTATATACACGGTAGCAGCAGCAGTAGCGGGCCACATACAACGTATGTGGTATCGTGGTATATACACGGTAGCAGCAGCAGTAGCGGGGCCACATACAACGTTTGTGGTATCGTGCGTCAGCTTGGTATATACACGGCAGCAGCTGCAGCAGCAGCGGGCCACTATTCAACCTAATTAACCGACCAACTATTTAACCAACCAGCTAAACAACCAACTAGACAACCATTCAACCAACTAAATAACCAACCAACCAACCGAACTAACAAACAAACAAACTAACCAACCAACCAACCAGCCAACCAACCAACCAACTAGATAACCAACCAACCAACTACTCATACATACTTGTATTTCTCACCAAGGCTAAGTTCCATGTGTGTATATACATACGTATGATTAAAGACAAGGTACATATCTATATAGGAGGTTAAGAGACGGGTCGAACGCAGAGTGCAAGTCTCCTGCCGTAACATTCAAGTAAGGAGTGTAAACACTACCTTCTTGTCTATCATGACTAGGTTTCCATTTGCAGTGATATATTGATATCATCATGAATCAGTGGTAGAGGGAGAAGGGATAGCATTAGTTTACTTTGAAATGTTGGGTTTAAGGAGATGCAGGGTATCGGGGAGACAACAGCAGGTGTAGAAGATACTACAAACAGGTGTAGAAGATAATAGTACAACTATCAATACTACAGATACTGTGATGGAATATGTTAATGACTTTCGCCAGAAAATGTAGGGTTGATATATAGACGTTGTACGTAGGTGGGTTGGGTGGATAGGTGTGTGTGGCGTTGTGTAGGTAGATGGGTTGGTTGATGAGTGGGTGGGTCGGCTGGTTGGTTGGTTAGTTGATCATAATAGGAAGTAGTTAATTAATCGCTTAAATTTGTAAGAAATACAAGAGCTACCCCTCTATCCATCGGTCAACTTCGGAAAGAATGATATGTGCATCATAGTATCATAGTTTACGTTATATTATGAGACTACAGTTTTCTCTGAGTTGTTTTCCCATTTTCTTTGCTATACATCACAGTCTGGGTTATGAGCAGGTGCCGCAGTTGCCTTTCTTGTGTAAACATTGAGATCACGTGACCTTAAACCAAAATGGAGTGTGTGTTTGTTACCGACGTCGCCTTTAAATCGTAGGTTTTCGGGTGCTAATTAACTCCTTAAAGATAAGAAAGAGCCATGTGATAAGTATAAGGTGCTATCGATTATAATTAGTGGGTTATTTAAGAGGCTACGGTTATGATAGTGCGTAGGGCAGTGGGTAAAGTTGAGGGGCTGGTGGTAGGCGCCGGTAGATTAGGGAGGCAGAGCCTGGATTGAACTACGCATGATGGTTACCTTTGGCGTAGGGAGGCGCATGGAGGCCTGTATGTATTTTATTGTCTGTTGTGAAATCATGTTAAATAAGGGGTGTTGTAGGTGGTGTGGTTTTAGTTTATTTGTTGAGAAGGCCGAGTGAATGAGATGTGGGGAGGGAGGTGATGGTGTAGGCTATACCTGATGTTGAACATGTAATAAATGTGGATTAGATGATTTATTTATTGAATTATCTTAATAGTAAATGTTGCAGATGATGGAATTAGTTGCTACTGGCTTAATTGTATATTTAATTTGTTAGAGTTTGTGTTGTGTGATAGGGTTATGTTTGTGGCAGTGGCTGCAGATTGGAAATGTACACAGTTCTGTTGAATAAGGTGTTAGGTTTGGATTTGTTGCTCTTTGGTGATACAATTTATCATTTTGACTCCATATTTGTCTTTAATGGAAAGGTTTGGCAAATGTTGGTTGTTATGTAATTCAGAAATAAATTGAGGCTACACATGAATTGTTAGACACTATATTGGCTTTGTAGAGTGTATGGAATTAATCATGAAAAAGGCTATAAATCTCAATATTTGCCTATGTGAAGTAGATTTTATAAGAATTATCGTTTTGTGAAATTAGTGAGTAATTGATGTCAAGGTTAATTTATTTACAAATTGGCCTGCTGTTGTATTGTTTTGATTTATCAAGAGATGCTTAAGAAGAATGATAATGTAAATATTTCTGACTATTTTGAAATTATTAAATAGTGTTGATGGCTGTGTACATCAATGTAGATGTGAGTTTGCCAGTTATTATAATGAAAAACAAATGTTCTAAATGAACTGGACATATGTGAAAATGTCCTCTGAGGTAACCTTACAGCTGAAGAATATTGAATGTGTGGAAAGTGACTGTATATGTAAAAGTGAATGGATATATTGGAACGTTTGGAGGTGAGGTACTTACTTGTTTGTTTCAATATTAATGTGAATATAGTGTCATGAAATATTTGTTTTTTGGTTGTTTTTGTTGATTGACATTTGTGTAGCCTGTTCATAGTATCCAGTGAATGGTGTCGATGGAATATTGAACTTGAAGATATATAATTTTAGTGTTAGGGAGGTCTGGTGATGTTGTGTGTTGGTTTTGAAAGTAATGTAAAGTTGTATATTAGCTTTATTACTTGTATGATAAGTGTATTACATTTTAATGAATGAATGAAGTGGCAAAAATGCATGAAGGGCAGGAAGTGGGTGTTTAAGGGTATAATGTAGGAATGAAAATGTATTGAAAATTTAGAATTTAGATGAGTTAGTGATTGATGTTTTACACTAGTAGTGTGTTTTGAGAATGTATTAACAGATGCAGAAGGTGGATGCAATTATTTTTTTTGTGTGTGAAAGATATGAATGAAGGTGATAGCAGTGAGGGTTCTGTATGTCATAGGTCAATATTGGGTTTGTAATGTAAAATTAAGGAAGATAGTTGTACTGAATGAACATGATCTTTTAAAACTTGACCTGACTTAACATTAGAGGTGAAAAGTCCCAAATCGACAGATGGTAAATAAATGTTTATGTATTATCTGTATCTTTATAAACTCAAGGAAAGTTAATGAAACCTGACAAAAATTCATGTAGGTTGAAAACTATTAGTATCATTTCGACTCCATATTTGTCTTTAATGGAAAGGGTTGGCAAGTGTTGATTGATGTGCAATTCTGAAATAAATTGAGGCTACACATAAATTGTTAGACACTAATTGGCTTTGTAGAGTGTATGGAATTAATCATGAAAAATATTACAAACCTCAGTATTTGCTTATGTGAAGTAGATTTTATAAGAATTTTCGTTTTGTTAAATGAGTAATTGATGTCAAGGTTAATTTATTTACAAATTGGCCTCCTATTGTATTGTTTTGTTGATTTATTATTAGTAGTAGGAATAGTTGTTTTGTTTGTTAATCAGCATTTTGACAGACATTTAATTATCTTTTTAGTAGGAGTGAGTGAAGGGTGTGATTATAATAAATAGATTATGAGAGACAGGCAGGTCGGTAGGTAAGTCTGGAGGATATGTACAATTTGTGTTTCTTGTTAATGTTTTTGAATATTTAATTTTCTATTGACTTAATGTTGGGTTAATTAATTTGACTGTAGTTATTTTTTTTTTTTAGTAAGAGTGAGTGAAGGGTGTGATTATAATATAGCAGTTGAAGATAGAGTATGAGAAGCAGGCAGGTTGGTAGGTAAGTGTGGAGGATATGTAAAATTTGTGTTTCTTGTTAATGTTTTTAAATAATGCATTTTCTGTTTACTTCATGTTATATTGATTAATTTGATTGTAGTTGTTCAATGTTCTTCGAAAATGTTATTGGAAGGAATGGGTATAAATGTATTAAGTGCGACACTTGGTTGTGTTGATGTGATTATTGAAGAATCGCCATATCTATAAATTATTATAATTATTGTACATAAATTGTAATTGAGTTTATTTTTATAGAGGTATTATGGCGTGTTTTGATAATATACTAAGAGATAGACACCACGAGTTGGAGTGATGATTGTGATAAATGATATGAAGTAAGGTGATATTAAACGTGGCTAATATCCTATTGAAATGAATATTTTTTGAAATAATTATACCTGAATAACAGTAGGTATTGAAATGTCAGATGAGTTCACGTTACAGGTGACATGTACCGAATGCAGAGAACTGAATGTAACGTTATGTATTAAGATTATATAACCTCTTGAAGTGTTATTTCACCTCCTGTTGCAGGTGAATTATTATTAGAAATACATTAGCGTAGAGATTGATTTGTTGTCACTGACATTAGTGGCTTTTTAGTGTTACTTATTAAAGACTAGAAACTTTAAGTAGAAAGTGAATCGTGATTAATTTGCGGTTAGGTTATTTTGTTTTTTGTATTGTGTCCTAATAATTCAAATGTTTATTATAAGGTGTATTATTGTCATAATCGTTGTATTAGCTTGTGTATGATTAGCTGTAGTTAATGAAGAGGTGGAAAAGTGCGAGAGGTGAAGACATGCTTATGTTGAGATAATGTAACAGGTATCCTATTTGTCTATTAATTAATTTGTCTATTAATTAATTAATGAAGCAATTGATGTGCTGCATTGGGAGTATCGTATTAGAATATCGTTATGTGCATAAGATGTGTATAGTATGAATAAGAACATCAAATGTCCTGAATGATATGAATTAAGATGATAATAGTCAGGAGTTTGTATGATGTGGCCAATGTTTCTATTGTAATATTGCGTAATATAATGGTATTTAATGAAGAGGAGGTATTAGAATTTACCATGACCTGACGTTGGATGTAGGTGAAATGGAGACAGTGAACATAAGGATTATATATTCTTTGACTATATGTCAAGTGAACATACTGTACTGAAAGGTCCCTTGACCTCACATAACATGTGAATCCTGATTGTAAATATACTTGAATGAAATTTGTGTGTTGCTCTTCGCCATGTGGAGAGACATAGTTTGTATTGTTAGGCAGCCAAGGAAGAGTGTGATGATAAAATATAACTTGTCATAGGATTTGTGTGGTAGGGAGTTTATTGTAGATGTTTAGATTGTCCTTATATTTT
This sequence comes from Panulirus ornatus, assembly GCF_036320965.1. Classification (NCBI taxonomy): domain Eukaryota; kingdom Metazoa; phylum Arthropoda; class Malacostraca; order Decapoda; family Palinuridae; genus Panulirus; species Panulirus ornatus. The sequence goes on from NC_092251.1 coordinate 10,014,862, forward strand.
TTTTCTTCATGAGTGTGAAATGTTTAATGTGAAGTTGATTATGTAACAATAGAAATAGAAAAATCTTGTACATAAGCTGTATCATTTCTAAATGATTATGTGTATGGTATTACGTACATTAGTTTTGTATTACTGTCTTTCTTGGTTGCTATGATGTTAGATATTTGTGTATGATGAGTTGTGTTTCTGTATAGTGTGAGGTGTGTTAGTGTAATAGAATGAGATGCAACGGTTTGATATTATCCGTTGTATTAACTGTATATTGTGATGTGTTTTATGTAATATGTTGAACTGTATCATGAATATATTATCATGTTTCTCATTTATTAGTAATGTAAGGTTTATTGGATATAGATCGTGATTTATATTGATTTACGGATTTAAGTTATGTGTCGTTTCATTATTGTTATAATATCATTTGTATTAGGTATATATAATCATGTGTATTGAACTACTCTGTAAGTTATGTGAGCGTTTTGCTTGGATTTGTTGAGACATAATTGTTGCACTTATGTAAGTTTGTTCATATGTTTCATTTTGGACACCATCTAAGTGTTTTTTTATGAGATAGTTGAGAAAATGTTCATTGGTTGTTCTTATAGTTGAGATGTTCCTTAAATTGTGAATATGAAATTGAAATAATAATTTGATTATACATTTCTTTGTAGTTAGTGTTGCCATATTCGTTGTGTATAGGTGCAATTTTGTTATGTTAAGTGTATTCGTTTGTTTGATATCTTTGATTACTTGTATGGGATTAATCTTAAATGGCAAGGTAATTATTGTGTGTTCCTCGCGTTTATTTAGTTTTATGAGGTTAAATTGTCTTTGTAATTTGATGATTTGCTGTTGATGTTCATTGGTTACAATTGATTCCAAATCTTTATAAGTTGTCTCGTTATTGGCAATTAGTTTTATTAATGTGTTGATCAATAATGAAGGTTTAGAAATCATGCAGATTTCGATCTTCATTCGTGTCATTAGTTTGATCAGAATGTTGGATTTGTTTCATTTTGTTAGAAATAATATATAGAGTTCCTGTAGTGTGTAAAGGGCAATTATTTTTTCATTCGAATTGGGTCCTGGGAAATGGTGTCAAATGTTGTATAATTGTGTTTGCCTATCATTTTTGATGAAGATTTTGTTATTGTCATTTTTTCAAAATATAGATTTATGTGCATTGTGATGAGATGATAGATGTTTGACCAAATTTTGCTTAGTTTGTAAGATTTGATTAGGTTTGTGCTAGTTATGTAAGTAAGATAAAAAAATGTTGTTAGCTGTTGTTATTTTGTTTGATTACTTGTTGCACGAATACATGTTGATTGGTTAGTCTTGTTCGATGTTGCTCACCTGTTAAATTGCTGCATTTTAATTTTTGATTGTTTAATTTTTAAGATATACTAAGGTTAATGTTTATTATAGTTGTGATGTTAGTGTCTAACATTAATTTTGTGGTTTAGTTTATGAGTTTTGTAATCAAGGGCGAGACGTAGTTTAGTACTGAAATTGTCGGTAATGTCATTATGAAGTGATAAATAATTTTGATAATTTGTTTATTGTGTGTTTAACCTTTATGATTTAACAGTTATATTTTTTGTTTGAAATGTGTGTGCAAAGTCGATGATGAAAGCACATACAAGTTATCCTTGGTAAATGGTTTCAATTGGGATATTCTTAAGTTGGCGGATAATTTGTTTATTGATAATGGGATTTGTAATAATTTCAGATGAAGGATGTAGGTTTATCGCGTTTCGTATCGATGGTTGTTATTTTTGTGTTTGTCAGAGTGAATTTGTTTTGCGTAAAATGTGTTACTTATATTACTCTTGTATTGTTTGAGAATTACTGGTATTTTTTGTATTTGTTACAAAGAGGCTATGGTTTATACTGATGGTCTGCTGTTAGTGTTCGAATATTGAGTGTCGTTGGTGTGTTGATATATCTATATAAACTCACTTGTGTGTTAGGGTGTCTTTTGTTAGTTATTGATTGTGGGGATAATATTTGTCTTATAAAATTTTAGAGGTATTGTGAGAGATGAGAGGGGGGTGTCAATGGTTGTAGTGTAAAGTGTATAGAGTTAGAAATATATGAAAATTGTTTCATTTGATATTAGCTAATGAAATTATACTGCTATAAAATTTAGAACAAACAGTTGGTTTTATTAGTAGTAGTATTAATTTTGATGAACTGAATGTGAGAAGAGTAAAATGATATTGTATAATATAATTAATACAATGTTCCGATAGGAAAACCACATCAAATTAGCCTAATCATGATTATTGTTATGATGAAATGAGAATTTTAATGATGTTTTTTTCTTAAATATAGTTATGCTTGAAAGTAAAGTATTAGTAAAATCCTAGAATTCTTTTAAATATTTGAAAGAAATGTAGATTTTTACTAATACTTTACTTTCAAGCATAACTATATTTAAGAATAAAACATTATTACTGAAATTCTCATTTCATCGTGTATAGTAGCAGTGAAAATCTAGAATCTTTTTTAATATAGTGATGACAGAAAGTATAGTTGTAGTAAAAATCTAGAATTTTTTTTAATATAGTGATGACAGATGTATAGTTGTAGTAAAAATCTAGAACTTTTTTTTCCTATTTTCAGATTTGACGTTGGTGGAGGGCATTATGAAGCTGGCTGCTGCAAGAAGAAGAAGAAGAAGAAGAAGAAGTGTTGCTGGACTTCCTGTCATTCATAAGATTTGATAAATTTGGTAATGGTAATTTTAGTTGATATTTTCGAGCAAATTTAGGAAATATCTATTCTTTATTTTTGTTGGGTGTTGGTGTGATTTGTTAGAGTAGATGAGGAATGGCATGTACATTTCTTTGAATGTTTTCTTTTTTTTTTTTTTTGTGTCGAATTTCCCGTCCTACAGTCATTGAAATTGACGTAATGAGCATATATATATATATATATATATATATATATATATATATATATATATATATATATATATATATATATATATATATATATATATATATATATATATCCCTGGGGACAGGGGGAAAGAATACTTCACATGTATTCCCTGCGTGTCGCAGAAGGCCACCATAAGAGGAGGGAGCGGGAGCTGGAAATTTTGTCAATCAATGACTGCATCATCAATTTCTTCTAATGTTGCAGCACTGAGGTTTGACTGGGGTATACTGGAGTGTATGTATTGTTTAAAATATTCCCAGTTGGAGGTTAGGTCGTCGTGGCTGAGTTGGAATGAATATCGGGGTCGTAGATAAGTGAAAGATGATAGGGAATATGATCACTGGGTTGTGAGTGGGTCTAGTACTGCGAGAGTGTCGTGATGTGTTGGGAAGTTTAGAGAGGAGGATATCATGCTTCGTCCCCCTGCGAGTAGTATAGAAGGTTGGGAAGTGTGATGCAATTTGTATGACTGTGTCATGAAGGAGTTTGTAAATGTGGTTACCTTGTGTGTTAGTGTGATTATAACCAAAGCATGGATGATTTACGTTTGGGTCAGCAATCATGTAGAGTGGAACATTACGTTTGAGGAGTTTTATGAGATTTGGTGTAGTCAGGTATGGGAGTATGGGAGGTTGATATAATGTGGCTATTATGATTTTCCCCGCGTTTGTGTTTACTTCTATAGCTAGTAGGTCAGAGATGAAGTCATCATATAGCTTATTAGAAAGTGTTGTTTCTAATTGCAATCGCTGTTCCGTCTGAGACTGTGTTTATGGGGCTTCTCCTGTGTATCTTGTAACTTGGATGGTTGAGTGATTCATCATCTTTAAGACCATGACTGTTAATAAGGATTACGTCGGGTTTGGTTGCATTATGTATAGGTATTGCACAGACCTGTGCTTGTGTTTATCCAGTTTGATTCGTTTGTGTTGGATGTAGGTATTGCAAAGACCTGTGTTCGTGTTTGTCAAGTTTAATACGTTGTGTTGGGTGTAGGTGTTGCAAAGGCATGTGCCTGTATTTCTCCAGTTTAATACGTTGTGTTGGATTATTGTTAGCGAATTAGCCATGTTGGTGATAAGAGCTTACTTTACGGTTTACTTGATGTAGTTTATTTTGTGTGTGGTGTCGACGTTTGTTGAATCAAGGCAGCCTGTAGATTTTGGAACACATCGTCTTCCAGCATCGCGAAGCAATTACGTAAATGAATGGTGTTGTTATCAGTCATTTCAATCATTTCCTGCTCTCCATCTTTTTTTTTTAGTGTATGTCATCTTTCCTGCAATCCTGTCTAAAGTGTAGTATTAGTTGACTTGTTCCTTTTGGTCATCCGGTAGTTTTTGAAGTATAGATTTTAAGGCCTATATCTGATCCTTTGATATCTTGTTTCCGTTCGATATCCTGATCTTGCAGCTCTTTTTCAGGATCTAAACTGTCGCTCACATTGACCTCCTCATTCTCTTGTGAAGATGTTGTATGTAAAGGTGCCATAATTTTGTGTGAGGGGGGAACTGATGAAACATTTGTCAGTGATTCTTGAAGAGCTGCCAAAATTTTGTCTGGGGGATTTGAAGGAACAACTCTTTTAAAAAGGAAGATAATTTTGGATGAAAGTCTTATTAAGTTGTTGCGAATAGCTGCCTGGTTTTAGGGAATTTCATGATGTTTACGACTTTTCCCTTGTGCTTATTTGTTATTATCTATAATTTCTTGTTGTATTTCTTCTTCATTGTGGACGTCGATGTTGATTGTCTACATTGAAGACGAGCACCGCCTTTAATTCAGGTGGGATTTGTGGAGAGAAGCTCTCATGTTCAAATTGTATGTACGTTTTCCTAATGAAGATTTTGTCCAGCTCCGCTTCATTGCTGGTGATGACAGTGAAGGAGTCAGGAATGAGGATGATTCGTGTTGCGAGAGTACCAATTCTGGAAAGTACTTGAGGAAGTTTATGTCTCTTTGTAGGATCATTTGTGTTGCTAGATTTAATCGTAACTCTAGCCATGGTTATTCATTACAGGGGCAACTATATCTACTAGGGGCCAGGGCCCCGAGTTAACGACACATGATCCCGCTTGGTAACAGGCATCGTAACCCACAGAACAACTTCGTAATTCTATTAGCTAACACTTGGATGCAATCCACTGGCCCTCTAAGGGCCCACCTTTGTGCCAATGGCCGCAGGGTTCAGCTTCAAGCTATTGTAGAAGGACTGTGGTGAATGGCGAAGGAGAGGGAGGAGGTGGTATGTAATGTGTGCTTGGTGGCGGGCGGGCAGCTGCAGACGGTGGTCGTCAGAGGTAGGCTTAATGGTGGCCCGGCGCGTGGGGCCCAGGAGAGGGGTGGCCTGAAGTCGCGTCCTGGGCGTCTGTTCAGTTGTCCTGTAAAGATATATGTATTAGCTTTTGTGTTATAGAACAAGTGTTTTCACCTCTTGCACCTTTATCTTGCCCTCGTGCCAGTTTCTCTTATACATTCCCTAGTCATTTGCACTACTTCTCTGCAAGAATCGTTTAAACACCTCTCTTTTCCCTTTCACTAAGAACCTTGCTTGTTCATCCCACCAGTCACTAACTTTTCCAATCTGTCCATCTTTCTCATGCTACATGCATCTTTTGCGCATCTTTTGCTTCTGTAAATACATCCAATTTCTCCCCCACTCCCCTCACATCATTTGATCTCACTTTTTGTTATTGCACACTCAATCTCTCCTGGTAGTTGGTCACACAAGTCTCCTTTCCAAGCTCACTTACTCTGACCACTGTCTTATCCCCAGCATTTTCTCTTTTCTGGAAAGCTCTACAAATCTTCACCTTCGCCTCCACAAGATAGTGATCAGACACGCCTCCAGCTGCCCCTCGCAGCTCATTAGCATTCAAAAATCTCTCCTTTACACGCCTATCAATTATCACGTAATCCAATAACGCCCTATGACCATCTTTCGTGCTGACATACGTATACTTCTCTCTCTCTCTCTTTTTAAAGCAGGTATTCCCAATGACCAGTACTTTGTCAGCATACAAATCCACAAGCTCTTGAACATTTACAAGACTGAGCACCACATGTATACCAATTATACCCTCGAATGGCACATTACTCACCTCGGCATTCATAATCAATATAACCCGGTGTCGTGCATCAAAGCTGCTAACACACTCACTCAGCTGCTCCCAAAATACTTGCATGTCATGGTCTTTCTCCTCATGACGACAAGGTGCATAGGCACCAATGATCACCCGTCTCTCTCTATGCACTTTGAGTTTTACCCACACCAATCTCTAATGTACTTCTTACCCTCGATCACATACTTCCACAACTCGTGCTTCAGGAGTAGTGCTAGTCTTTCCTTTGCTCTTGTCCTCTCACCAGTCCCTAGTTTACTCCCAAGACATTCCCGAAGCACTCTTCCCCCTTATCCTTGAGGTTAGCTTCACTCACATCCAAAACATCCAGGTTCTTTTCCTCTCACATGCTACCTATCACATGTTTCTTCTCATCTTGGTTACATCCACACACACACACACATTGAGACAGCTCAGTCTGATCCTTAGAGGAGGAGGATGAGCTTTGCCCGTATGACTCATTCTTGTGTTTTTCCCCTTTTAGAAATTTAGATACAAGGAGGGGGTTATATGAAAGTCTGTGTGTGTGTAAAATTGTTTGAAAGAGTAATTGATTGATTACGTTGTGGGTTTACCATGAGAATAATATATTTTTGGTTGATTAGAGTGCTTTTTAAGGGTAATTGTTTGTATGTTTTTGTGTTTAATCAGAGACTATCGCATATAGATTAGTGTTTGGTTAGTTGCATGTATGTTGGATGTTGTATAAGATTTTTAGTAAGAATTTCAACCGTGGCAAGACAGAGTGGGGTAGTGAATATCTTGTGTGTGTAAAAGCTAAAGAGAGGGTGCGTTATTGTGTGTGTGTTATACAGGAATTATGGCACAGATCATTTTTTTTATATCAGTGTGTGATTAAGGTAATATTATGAGTGTGCTTAATGGTGTGTCTTTCTCTCCATGTTTACACGTGAATAGTTTATATACGAGAAAATTATTTTTGGTAAGTTAGGTGTATACGTGTCTCTGAGTGAGATTTGGCGTTTCCTTTAGTGTGACCTGACCTCGTGTAGTACTGATGGGTGTGGTGGGTAAAGTTTAGGTGAGGGAGTGTGTCCGTCACATCATAGAGAAGAGTGATGATATACCAAGGTCATTCATGATAGTTTAATCGTAGATTTATTTTAAATCATTTTGTCAGTCAAATCATATCACGTTTTTCATGTTGGTTTGTGGTTGAGCGTGACCTGTTTGTAACATAGGTAATCATGGATTTTGTTGATTACGGAATATGTTTTACATTTGTATTACGTGATTAATGATGCATGTGTGATAAACATTTAAAGGCTAAAAGGGTTGATTTATGTGTAAAATCGACTTTATAAGGAAAGGTTTTAATACATGACAACGAAATATTTGAAAGGGAAATTTATTCAACTCATCACACACATGTATGCTTTACGATTGTTCATTATTCAGGAACTTGCACGTAATTTGAATAAGGATCCCGTACTCTGATGTGATGAATGAACACAAGTTGTATCTTTGTTGAACGTATGTTGACACAGCTGTAAAGATGGGGAACGTGGGTGGCTACGGGTTAGGTATACGAGTTTTTTTGAGTCTTAGCTGTGACGTGAAAGGGAAAAGTGTGTCTTGTTCTTAAGAAAGCCTGGGGCAGAGGATGGTGGCTTTTAAGTGTAATGATGTACTGAGTTAGTGTTAGTGAAGGCCATGTTCCGTGATGAAGGGGTTGATGTACTGAGTTAGTGAAGGCCATGTTTCATGATGAAGGGGTTGATGTACTGAGTTAGTGTTAGTGAAGGCCATGTTTCATGATGAAGGTGTTGATGTATTGAGTTAGTGTTAGTGAAGGCCATGTTCCGTGATGAAGGGGTTGATGTACTGAGTTAGTGAAGGCCATGTTTCATGATGAAGGGGTTGATGTACTGAGTTAATGTTAGTGAAGGCCATGTTCCGTGATGAAGGGGTTGATGTGATGAGTTAGTGTTAGTGAAGGCCATGTTCCGTGATGAAGGCGTTGATGTGATGAGTTAGTGAAGGCCATGCATGTTCCTATGTCGAAGGATATGATTTTGGTGTGTCGCGTACAAAGTCTGGAGAGAGTATGGTGGGTATTGTGTTAATGTTGTTATGGTAAGATTCGTATTAAAAACTGAAGGTGGTTTTAGTTTGTGGTGTCGTGTCTGTCAAAGGAGGTAATGCGTAATTTGTAAATTTTTGTTATATTTGTTGAAATTTTTGTTTGGGTGTGTCATTGAAATGAGTATATATATATTTTGATTTTGCATTGTAAGCAAATAGTTCAGTTAAATATTGTTTAATGGCTGTTTGTGGGTAAATTCGTGTTATGTGGTGTATGTGCAAATAAGTGTCTGACTTCACTGTTAAAAATGTATTGGTGTAATATTTTTTGTGTGTGTTGTCAAGAGGGTATTGTAAAGGCTTTTACTACTGACTCGTCCTTTTTTGTATTAGCATGTTTTTTAATCGTCTGTATTTTTTATACTTTTGCTTTGTGCCGCTTTGGGTTTGTTGAGTCAAGTGAATAAAATGTAAAGTTTTAATGTGAATGTAGGTTGACGTAGTCAGTAGTGTTAGTGTTGTACTTAAGCTGTATTATATGTACGTGAGTTACACAGTGCTGTTACTCTCATTTTCTTCATTGTAATATATATTTGTACAGTTTAAGTCGGTCATAGGAAAGTCAATAAGGAATTGGTTTATTTTTGTATTGGTTCATATATTTCATATTCCAAATATGATGGATGTAAAGGAGATATAGACAAGTATTTTATCTTAAATGTGTAGTAGTCAAAAATTGTTGTGGAGTCCAATGAAGGAAGGGAGTTTTTAAGTGATAGACGTATAGTTCAATTTCTTTGTGTTTAATAGATGGACGTATATTATAAATGGTAAATTAAAGAGGTGATGTATCATATTACAGTATTCCAATAAGGGTAATGTGTCATTGTTATTATTTATAAAAGAGTAATGAAACGTTAATTTATACGTTAACTAAAGAAAGTATTGTAATAACTTGAGTGAGATGGAGTATAATGTTTGTGTGTTTGTTGGTTTGTGTGTGGTTAAGATGGTGGGAGATGTTGGTTTGTCCGAATGTACGTGGCCTTTTCCTTTTGGTAGGCACGTTGGTTGGTTTTCATATATGGTATGTCGATGTTTGTTCAGTGTGTTGCGAGATGCAGTGAAACTGTTGTGAAGATGGCGTGGTCATTTTATGTATGTGTGAGGTGGGTATTCACGTATGGTGTTGATGAAATTGTCTTTATTTTTTTTCTTATGTGTGATTGTTGTAAATTAGGGAGGTCTTTGGTATTAGGTTGGTGTTGGTCATTGAATTTGTTATATTTTTTCGCCTTGCCTAATGTCCAGCATGCAGTGGGTACAGTGCTTGGTGATAGCACACGTAGCTTATGATGAGGGCGTCAATATCTTGTCAAGTAATGGAGTGGTGGACGTCGTAATTCCTGTTTTTGTTATGCTTGTATGGTGGCTCCAGTAACATGGGGACCATCTACCACAGGGATATGGCCTTGTAGGGGTCCACGAGATTCCCCAGGATGTTGGTGTAGATTGTGCTTGACCTGTTGCAGGGTCAATAGAAGATACACTTTGAGATGGGTACAAGCTCCGTGTGTTTTGTGGAGGAGGCCTCAGATGGGAATATCATGACGATGGTTTTGGAAGGTGGATCCCGATATTCCTTCATGTGTCTGGATCACTGAGCAGCCGTCTGTGAAGTTTGTTAGAGCTTGAGTAGGTATTGCAGTGGCCATGGCTTTCAAAGGCAGGTGTAGGGTGTCTGACTTGATAGATGTGAGTGGAGAGGTGACTGCTGTATCGTGGAGTAGTTGTATGACAGCTTTGAGATGGGAGTATGACCCTGGGTGTGGAAGGCAGTGCTCGACCTTTCCTCATATGTGTGTGGTTCGATGAGCCGTGTGTGAAGTATGCAACAGCTTCAGCAGGTGTTGCTGGTATAGGCTTGCTTCTGAACTTGATGTTCTCCCAAAGATGTGAGTGCAAAGGTGGCTGGTGTAGGGTGCCATTGGGGGTGTAAAGTGTACCGATGGTGTGGTGTATCGTGCATGTACAGTATGGAGGTGGAAGGTTGGATGGCATCGGTCGCCTCGTATGTCGAGGAGGCTGCTTTTAGCGTTTGAGGTGATGTTAAGGTGGGTGGTGTCGTATGTGCTTGAGTTTAGGTTCTTAGTGGTGTCAGTGAAGATTACATGTGGATGTTGTAGATGCTGGTTCTTATGGGAGGTGGTAGCATTGTCGTGAGTGGGTGATTTTTGATGAAGTTTTATGCTTGTCATTATAGGCCTCTGTGAGCATAATAAAGCTTATGCTTTAGCCAAAGTTGTTGAGAATAACGTTGAGTTGTCAATTAAGTGGTCCAAAGTGTAATTTGGAGGGAAGTAATTGAGCTCTTTGAGGGACGGAGACGAGTTCAAATGAGTAGAATTATTTGCAGAGATGTGTACATTAAAATATTGAGAAATTATCAAGATAAGAGTACATGATAATGTAAGTGGCAGATTAAGTGTAGACTATTGGTGGTTTGATGTAACTTTACGGAGATGTTAACTGTTTGAATGTTGAAGTCTGTGGTCAAAGAATTTTACACAATGTTGAAGAGTATGTGTTAGAATGTGAAGGAATAGAGGCTTTTAGAGAGGGATGTAAAGAAACCGTCGATACACTGTATTGTTAACAAGAAGATACCTGAAATTTTAGATTTGTACCTGTAAAAGTTAGCACATGAAAGTATGTAATGAATTACGAATTGTAACATGTTATGCAATATGAAGGCAATGGGGTGTGAGTAAGAGGCTTTTTGATAGCTGTAATTAATTGATTCATGGTACGGCTCACAGGATGAGGATGGGGTAGACAATATAGTTGGCGGGCATACCAGCACAAATGAATTAGGGCAGTGAGTGATGGTAGGTACAGTAGCGTAGGAACGATGCGGAGGTGGAGTAGTAGTAGTATTAGGTGGTGAGCATGCCCGTATTAGCCTCAGCGAATGGGCTAGGCAGCGATATCATGATGTCCTTTGGTGTCTTTTATGTTGGTTGTGTGAGATAGTGAAGGTAAAAGGCAAGTTTGAAGATAGATATTGGCGGGTGCCGAGCCCGGCTATGGGCGTTGGTTGAATTGGAGAGGTTGGCGTGTGGCGTGGTGGAGTGTAGGGTTATCTCTGTTGATTTGTTAGAGTTGATGTTGAAGTTTATTGTGTTCGAGTCGTTTTGGACGAGGTTGAGGGAGTGTTGGGTAATGTTTGGCGGCGTTGCACTGTCAAATGGAGATGGTTGGTGGGCGTAGAAGTGGAGCATAATCGGAGGTTGGCTTGAAGGGGAGGTTAATTATTTCGTTGTGTAAATGAATCTAGTCTGTGATTGTCTCGTGTTGTTGGTGATACTCTTATGTGTGATGTATTGTCTTTAAAGAAGTTGTCACTTGGCTGGTTTTAGTGTTGTACATTTTTTTGATTAGTGCAGACGGAGAGTGGTGTGTGTGTGGCAAAGTGGTGAGAGAAGGCTGTATTTGGTATTTGCCTAAGTGTTTTATGGAGTGTTAGAATAAGGTAGAGGTATTTCTTTCCTTTTTTTATTTTGCCTGATTATATGTGTCTATTTAGGGGATATCTATATTTTGTGTATTTATCTATTTTTTCATCGTTATTGATGTGAAGTCGTTCAGTGGATATGTTACGAATCGTAGGGGCGAGACGACATGGAGTGTGTGTGTGTATGGTTTTAGTTAAGCACAGGGCAAGAAATAAATGTGTATAGTTTTGTTGTGTACTTGACAGGTATAGGTAGAAACGTTTTTTTTTGTGTATTTATTACTAATTACATAATGAATGGCATAAAATGACATATGAATCTTGTTGAATACTGCAATGATTTACTAATTATAATGTTGAAATATTTGTATTTTCAGATGTGACGTAAAAGCGAGGGCTGTGCTGCAATAGTGAATCTAATGGTGTAGAGTAAGTGAAATAGAATATTTGTTATCATTATAATGAGTATTATATAGATAACTGTTGTTAACCAATGTGAACAACGTATACATTGGATATAATAAGTACATGGGAATATCGAATCAAAAGTTATCCACACCTGTTTTCCCATGTACATATCTAGTGTATACTTTGTTCACATTGTTTAACAACTATAATCATATATAATATACTCATTATAATGATACTAAATAGAAGTGTATATATATATATATATATATATATATAGAGAGAGAGAGAGAGAGAGAGAGAGAGAAACGCGCACCTACAAAGGACATCAAACCTCCAACAGCCAGGATCGAGCACAGGACCCCTATGCCACAGGCTGGAATGCTACTGGATTATATATATATATATATATATATATATATATATATATATATATATATATATATATATATATATATATAAAATATATATGTAATATATATATGATATAAATATATAATTATAATATAAATATATAATAAATATATATATATATATATATAATATATATAAAATTGTTGAGATAGAAAAAAATGTAACCATAAGGTTAGCCTTGTAAAAAATAAAATATAATTTGATGCTGCTGAACCGCAATTCCACCAAATGTAAGCAAGAGTATATAACCTTGCAAGAATTTGGAATTTGTCTGTAGTCTGTTGTTAAATCCAATAATGTTCTTGAATAAGCAGCATTTTGAGTTGCCAGAAGGTGATATCTGTTCTTGAATCCAATAATGTTCTTGAATAAGCAGCATTTTGAGTTGCCAGAAGGTGAAATCTGTTGTTAAATCCAATGTTCTTGAATAAGAAGCATTTTGAGTTGCAAGAAGGTGAGATCTGTTCTTGAATCCAATAATGTTCTTGAATAAGAAGCATTTTGAGTTGCCAGAAGGTGAGATCTGTTCTTGAATCCAATAATGTTCTTGAATCCAATAATGTTCTTGAATAATAAGCATTTTGAGTTGCCAGAAGGTGAGATCTGTTGTTGAATCCAATAATGTTCTTGAGTAAGAAGCATTTTGAGTTGCCAGAAGGTGAGATCTGTTGTTGAATCCAATAATGTTCTTGAATAAGAAGCATTTTGAGTTGCCACAAGGTGAGATCTGAAAAGAAAGCAAAATTTTTAGGTAGTTTGTACTTGGATGTCAAATCTAGTATTAATCTATTTGGTACACATGAAAAGGCACATTTCTTTAATTTTTCACTTACCTACACCAAAGTTAACTTCAATAAATATTTCGATTTTATATGTGTGTATATATGTATTGCATTTATGTTGCTTAAAATCAATAAAATTTAGTAAACTGTCTTTCATTTTTCATTTACAAAAGTACTATCAATAAATTATGTATAGTAATTTTCATCCCAAAACAAGTACATTTTTACTTTTCCAGCCTGGCCAAGCACCATCCCCTCACCTAAACAGAAAAATAATAATTTTCACCCAAAAATTTCTAATGCACAACACAAATCCATTCACTACAAGTACCCTATATTCCAGAAACATCCCCATTTCATCCTATTTTCTTTCCTATAATTACACTTTCTCCTTGACATTATCATTTAATAACCAAAACATCAAACATTAATTACTTACTTTATGCATCCTTTGTACTTTCTAGTCCTACAGTGAATTAAGAACAAATAGCTGTTCGAGATTGTCGATTTTTCACGACAGACCCAATGTTATTAGCTTATTAGTACAATAATTTTCACCTTAGTGGTACGATAATTTTCCTTTAAAACAATCTTATACAGACTTATACAGATATACACTTATACAGACATACCTAATATACCATCCCTTTAGTCCTCTTTGTCACTTACACGAGTCCAATAAGTATATAAGAAACCTACTTGTAATTCCTATCCTTCTACTTACTTAACATATTTCAATACCATCTCTTAAGTAAAGGATTGCCACCTAAAATACCAATAAGGCCAATGCCCTCCAGTCCTATCTAATACCAATAACTTTATACACACATAATAACACAAAAGTACATGTCAGTTACCTACATAAACCATAACATGATAACAACAGCACAATCACATCAGAATAAATGTTGGGGAGATTAAAAACATGGAGGTTAAATCATGGATCATGAAAAATGAAGGATTTATAGGATGATGAGAAAAGAATAAATGTTAGGGAGATTAAAACATGGGAAGGTTAAGTTATGAATTATGAAAAACGAAAGAAGTATAGGAAGGTGAGAAAAGAATAATTAAAGATATGGGGAGATTAAACACATGGGGAGGTTAAATCATGAATCATGAAAAATAAAGGAATTATAGGAAGGTGAGAAAAGAATAAATGGGGAGATTAAAAAGATGGGGAGGTTAAATCATGAAATATGAAGAATGAAGGAATTATAAGGTGGGAAAAGAATAAATGTTGGGAGATTAAAAACATGGGGAGGATAAAACTTGAATTATGAAAAATGAAGGAATTATAGGAAGCTGAGAAAAGAATAAATGGGGAGATTCAAAATATGGGGAGATTAAAAACATGGGGAGGTTAAATCATGAATTATGAAAAATGAAGGAATTATAGGGAGGTGAGAAAAGAATATATGTTGGGGAGATTAAAAACATGGGGAGGTTAAATCTAGAATCAGAAAAATAAAGAAATTATAGGAAGGTGAGAAAACAAGTGTTGGGAGATTGAAAATATGGGGAGACTAAAAGGAATTATGGGAAGGTGAGAAAAGACTAAATGTTGGGAGATAAAAAAATGGGGAGATTAAATCTTGGACTATGAAAATTGAAGGAATTATAGGAAGGTGACAAAAGAATAAATATGGGGAGATTAAAAACATGGGGAGGTTAAATCATGAATTATAAAAAATAAAGGAATTATAGGAAGGTGACAAGCGAATAAATGGGGAGATTAAGAAAAATGGGAGATTAAAAAAATAGGGTTAAATCATGAGTTCTGAAAAACGAAGGAAGTATAGGAAGGCGAGGAAAGAATAAATGTTGGGGCGATTAAAGATACGGGGAGATTAAAAACATGGGGAGGTTAAATCATGAATTATGAAAAATAAAGGATTTATAGGAAGGTGAGAAAAGAATAAATGGGGTGATTAAAAAGATGGGGAGGTTAAATTATGAAATATGAAGAATGAAGGAATCGTAAAGTGGGAAAAGAATAAATGTTGGGAGATTAAAAACATGGGGAGGTTAAAACTTGAATTATGAAAAATGAAGGAATTATAGGAAGCTGAGAAAAGAATGAATGTGGGGAGATTCAAAACATGGGGAGATTAAAAACATGGGGAGGTTAAATCATGAAATATGATGAATGAAGGAATTATAAGGTGGGAAAACAATAAATGTTGGGGAGATTAAAAAAGTGGGGAGCTTAAAACGAATTATGAAAATGAAGGATTTATAGGTAGGTGAGAAAAGAATAAATGTTGGGTGATTAAAAATATGGGGAGATTAAAATCATGGGGAGATCAAAGCTTGAATCATAAAAAATGAGGGAATTATAGGAAGATCAGAAAAGAATCAATGTTGGGGAGATTAGATATATGGGGAGATTAAAAACAGGGGGGGTTAAATCATGAATTATTAAAAATAAAGGAAGTATAGGAAAGTGAGAAAAGAATAAATGCTGGGGAGATTAGAAATATGGGGAGATTAAAAACATGGGGAGGTTAAATCTTGAATCATGAAAAATGAAGGAATTATGTGAGAAAAAAATAAGCGTTGGGGACATTAGAAATATGGGGAGATTAAAAACATGGGGAGTTAAATAATGAATTATGAAAAATGAAGGAATTATAGGAAGGTGAGAAAAGAATAAATGTTGGGAGATTAAAAATATGGGGAGATTAAAAACGTGGGGAGGTTAAAACACGAATTATGAGAAATGAAGGAATTATAAGAAGCTAAGAAAAGAATAAATGTTGGGGATATTAAAAATATGGGGAGATTAAAAACATGGGGAGGTTAAATCATAAATTATGAAAAATGGAGGAATTATAGGAAGGTGAGAAAGAATGAATATTGGGGAGATTACAAATATGGGGAGATTAAAACATGGGGAGGTTAAATCATGAATTATTAAAAATAAAGGAAGTATAGGAAAGTGAGAAGAGTAAATGATGGGGAGATTAGAAATATGGGGAGATTAAAAACATGGGGAGGTTAAATCTTGAATCATGAAAAATGGAGGAATTATAGGAAGGTGAGAAAGAATGAATATTGGAGAGATTAAAAATATGGGGAGATTAAAAACATGGGGAGGTTAAAACTTGAATTATGAAAAATGAAGGAATTATAGGAAGCTGAGAAAAGAATAAATGTGGGGGAGATTCAAAATATGGGGAGATTAAAAACATGGGGAGGTTAAATCATGAATTATGAAGAATGAAGGAATTATAAGGTGGGAAAACAATAAATGTTGGGGAGATTAAAAAAATGGGGAGCTTAAAACGAATTATGAAAAATGAAGGATTTATAGGTAGGTGAGAAAAGAATAAATGTTGGGTGATTAAAAATATGGGAAGATTAAAAACATGGGGAGATTAAAAGTATGGGGAGATTAAAAACATGGGGAGATCAAAGCCTGAATCATAAGAAATGAGGGAATTATAGGAAGATCAGAAAAATAAATGTTGGGGAGATTAGATATATGGGGAGATTAGATATATGGGGAGATTAAAAACATGGGGGGTTAAATCATGAATTATTAAAAATAAAGGAAGTATAGGAAAGTGAGAAAAGAGTAAATGCTGTGGAGATTAGAAATATGGGGAGATTAAAAACATGGGGAGGTTAAATCTTGAATCATGAAAAATGAAGGAATTATGTGAGAAAAAGATAAGCGTTGGGGAGATTAAAGATAGGGGGAGATTAAAAACATGGGGAGGTTTAATAGTGAATTATGATAAATGGAGGAATTATAGGAAGGTGAGAAAGAATGAATATTGGGGAGATTAAAAATATGGGGAGATTAAAAACATGGGGAGGTTAAAACTTGAATTATGAAAAATGAAGGAATTATAGGAAGCTGAGAAAAGAATAAATGTGGGGGAGATTCAAAATATGGGGAGATTAAAAACATGGGGAGGTTAAATCATGAATTATGAAGAATGAAGGAATTATAAGGTGGGAAAACAATAAATGTTGGGGAGATTAAAAAAATGGGGAGCTTAAAACGAATTATGAAAAATGAAGGATTTATAGGTAGGTGAGAAAAGAATAAATGTTGGGTGATTAAAAATATGGGAAGATTAAAAACATGGGGAGATTAAAAGTATGGGGAGATTAAAAACATGGGGAGATCAAAGCTTGAATCATAAAAAATGAGGGAATTATAGGAAGATCAGAAAAAAATAAATGTTGGGGAGATTAGATATATGGGGAGATTAAAAACATGGGGAGGTTAAATCTTGAATCATGAAAAATGAAGGAATTATGTGAGAAAAAGATAAGCGTTGGGACGATTAAAAATAGGGGGAGATTAAAAACATGGGGAGGTTAAATAATGAATTGTGAAAAATGGAGGAATTTTAGGAAGGTGAGAATTAATGAATATTGGGGAGATTAAAAATATGGGGAGATTAAAAACATGGGGAGGTTAAAACTTGAATTATGAAAAATGAAGGAATTATAGGAAGCTGAGAAAAGAATAAATGTTGGGGAGATTCAAAATATGGGGAGATTAAACCATGGGGAGGTTAAATCATGAATTATGAAGAATGAAGGAATTATAAGGAGGGAAAACAATAAATGTTGGGGAGATTAAAAACAAGGGGAGCTTAAAACGAATTATGAAAAATGAAGGATTTATAGGTAGGTGCGAAAAGAATAAATGTTGGGTGATTAAAAATATGGGGAGATTAAAATCATGGGGAGATCAAAGCTTGAATCATGAAAAATGAATTATAGGAAGATCAGAAAAGAATAAATGTTGGGGAGATAAGATATATGAGGAGATTAAAAACATGGGGGGTTAAATCATGAATTATTAAAAATAAAGGGAGTATAGGAAAGTGAGAAAAGAATAAATGCTGGGGAGATTAGAAATATGGGGAGATTAAAAACATGGGGAGGTTAAATCTTGAATCATGAAAAATGAAGGAATTAGGTGAGAAAAAGATAAGCGTCGGGAGATTAAAAACATGGGAAGATTAAATAATGAATTATGAAAAATGGAGGAATTATAGGAAGGTGAGAAAGAATGAATATTGGGGAGATTAAAAATATGGCGAGATTAGAAACATGGGGATGTTAAAACTTGAATTATGAAAAATGAAGGAATTATAATGTGAGAAAAAAATAATCGTTGGGGAGATTAAAAATATGGGGAGATTAAAAACATAGGGAGGTTAAATAATGAATTATGAAAAATGAAGGAATTATAGGAAGGTGAGAAAAGAATAAATGTTGGGAGATTAAAAATTTGGGGAGATTAAAAACATGGGGAGGTTAAATAATGAATTATGAAAAATGGAGGAATCATAGGAAGGTGAGAAAGAATGAATATTGGGGAGATTAAAAATATGGGGAGATTAGAAAAATGGGGAAATTAAAACTTGAATTATGAAAAATAAAGGAATTATAGGAACCTGAGAAAAGAATAAATGCTGGGGAGATTTAAGATATGGGGAGATTAAAAACGTGGGGAGGTTAGATCATGAATTATGAAGAATGAAGGAATTATAAAGTGGGAAAACAATAAATGTTGGGGAGATTAAAAAAAATGGGGAGCTTAAAACGAATTATGAAAAATGAAGGATTTATAGGTAGGTGAGAAAAGAATAAATGTTGGGTGATTAAAAATGTGGGGAGATTAAAGACATGGGGAGATCAAAGCCTGAATCATAAAAAAATGAAGGAATTACAGGAAGATCAGAAAAAATAAATGTTGGGGAGATTAGATATATGGGGAGATTAAAAACATGGGGGGTTAAATCATGAATTATTAGAAATAAAGGGAGTATAGGAAAGTGAGAAAAGAATAAATGCTGGGGAGATTAGAAATATGGGGAGATTAAAAACATGGGGAGGTTAAATCTTGAATCATGAAAAGTAAAGGAATTATGTGAGAAAAAGATAAGCGTTGGGAGATTAAAAATATGGGGAGATTAAAAACATGGGGAGGTTAAATAATGAATTATGAAAAATGGAGGAATTATAGGAAGGTGAGAAAGAATATTGGGGAGATTAAAAATATGGCGAGATTAAAAACATGGGGAGGTTAAATACATGAAAATTGAAGGAAGATCATGAGAAGGAGATAAATGTTGGGTAAGAAAGATTAAAAATGGGGAGATTAAAAACATGGAGGATAAAAATGAAAATAGTGGAGATGAAGGATAGAAGGTGGGAAAGGAATAAATGTTGGGGAGATTAAAACAAGGGGAGTTTAGAGATGAGTAATGAAAAATTAAAGAAATTACGGGAGATGAAAAAAGAATATGGATGAGAAAGTTAAAAGTTGGGAGATTAAAATATGGGGTTAAAAACATGGAAGGAAAAATGATAGGAAAAATGAAGGATTTTAGGAAGAAAAAGAATAAATGTTGGGAGACTAAAATATGGGGAGATTAAAAACATGGGAGGTTAAAACATAAATCATGAAAAATGAAAGAATCGTAGGAATATTATAGCATATGAATGATGGGGAAGTTAAAAACACGGGGAGGTTAAAAATATTGGGGGATTATAAACATGGGAGCTTAAAAAATGGGAGTTTAGACAAGAATAATGAAACACGAAGGAAATTTGGGGAGACGAGAAAAATATAGGGAGATTAAGAACAGGGGAGGTTAAAAACATGGGAAGGTTAAAACATGAATTATGAAAAAGGAAGGAATTATAGGAAGGTGAGAAAAGAATAAATGTTGGAAGACTAAAAACATAGGGATATTAAAAACACTGGGAGGTTAAAACGAATTATGAAAAATGAAGGAATCATGGAGATAATATAAGCAAATGAATGATGGGGAGGTTAAAGACATGGGGGTTAAAAATATGGGAGATTAAAAACATTGGGCGTTTAGACATGAATAATGAAGATTGAAGGAAATTTGGGAGATGATAAATCTAAAACATGGGGAGATTACAGACGGGGAGATTAAAACATGAGAGGTTAAAAATATGGGGAGATTAGAAAGAAAGAGATTTTGGACATGAATAAGGAAATATGAAGGAAATTTGGGGAGATGAGAAATATAGAACATGAGGAGATTAAGAACATGTGGAGATTAAAAACATGCGGAGGTTAAAACATGAAGTATTAAAAATGAAGTATTATAGGAAGGTGAGCAGCGAATAAAGTTGGGGAGACTAAAAATATGGGGATATTAAAATCATGGGAGGTTAGAACGAGTCATGAAAAATGAAGGAATCATGGGGATAATATAAGCAAATGAATGATGGAGAGGTTAAAAACATGGGAGGTTCAAAATATGGGGAGATTGAAAATATGGGAGATTAAAAACATTGGGATTTTAGACGTGAATAATGAAGATTGAAGGAAATTTGGGGAGAGGAGAAATATAAAACATGGGGAGATTAAAAACAAGGTGATTTTAGACATGAATAATGAAATATGAAGGAAATTTGGGGAGATGAGAAATATAAAACATGAAGTGTTATAAGAAAGTGAGAAACGAATAGATTTTGAGGAGACTAAAATATGGGGATATTAAAAACATGGAGAGGCTAAAACTAATCATGAAAAATGAAGGAATCGTGGGGATAATATAAGCAAATGAATGATGGAGAGGTTAAAAACATGGGAGGTTTAAAATATCGGGAGATTGAAATATATGGAAGATTAAAAACATTGGGAGTTTAGACATGAATAATGAAGATTTAAGGAAATTTGGGGAGAGGGGAAATATAAAACACGGGGAGATGAAAGACGGGGAGATTAAAACATGAGATTAAAAATATGGAGATTAAAAACATGGGGAGATTAAAAACAAGGGGATTTTAGAAATGAATAATGAAATATGAAGGAAATTTGGGGAGATGAGAAATATAAAACATGTTGAGATTAAGAACATGTGGAGATTAAAAACATGGAGAGGTTAAAGCATGAATTATTAAAAATATGGGGAGATTAAAAAATGGGAGATTAAAACAAATCATGAAAAATGAAGGAATCATGGGGATAATATAAGCAAATGAATGATGGGGTGGTTAAAAACATGGGGAGATTAATTATATGGGGAGACTAAAACAAGTTTAGACATGAATAATGAAAAATGAAGGAAATTTGGGGAGATTAAAGACGGGAATATTAAATCATGGGAGGTTAGAATATGGGGAGATAAAAACATGGGGATTTTAGACATTAATAATGAAGTATGAAGGAAATTTGGGGAGATGAGAAAATATGGGAAGATTAAGAACATGGGGAGGTTGAAATAAGGGAAGATTAAAAACATGGGCAAGTTAAGATATGAATAATAAAAAATGAAGGAATCATGGGGATATTATAAGCCAATGAATGATGGGGAGGTTAAAAATATAGGAGGTTAAGAATATGGGGAGATAAAAACATGGGGAGGTTAAGACATGAATTATGAAAAACGAAGGAATCATAGGAGGGTGAGAAGAGAATAAATGTAGGGGACACTAAAACTATAGGGAGATTAAAAACGTGGAGGTTAAAACATGAATCATGAAAAATGAAGGAATCATGGGGATATTATGAGCAAATGAATGATGGGAGGTTAAAAACATGGGGAGGTTTAAAATATGGGGATTAAAAACATGGGGAGATTAAAACAAGAAGAGTTTAGACATGAATAATGAAATATGAAGGAAATTTGGGGAGATGAGAAAAAATATGTGGAGATTAAGAACATGGGGAGATTTGAAGCATGATGAGGTTAAAACGTGAATTATGAAAAATAAAGGAATTATAGGAAGGTGAGAAGAGAATAAATGTTGGGGAGACTAAAAATTTGGGGAGATTAAAAATATAGGGAGGTTAAAACATGAATCATGGAAAAATGAAGGAATCATGGGGATATTATAAGGATATGAATGATGGGGAGGTTAAAACGTGAATTATGAAAAATAAAGGAATTATAGGAAGGTGAAAAAAGAATAAATTTTGGGGAAACGAAAAATATGGGGTGATTAAAACATGGGGAAGTTGAAACGAATCATGAAAAATGAAGGAATCATGGGGATATTAAAAGCAAATGAATGATATGGTTAAAAAATGGGAAAGTTGAAATATGGAGACATTAAAACAAGCTGAGCTTAGACATGAATAGTGAAATATGACGGAAATTTGCGATGAGAAAAATATGGGGAGATTAAGAACATGGGGAGGTTAAAAACATGGGGAGGTTAAAACATGAATTATGAAAAATGAAGAAATTATAGGAGAGTGAGAAAAGAATAAATGTTTGGGAGATTGAAAATACAGGGAGATTAAAAACATGGGGAGATGAAAAAAAGGGGATTTTAGACATGAACAATGAAATATGAAGGAAATTTGGTAAGATGAGAAATATAAAACTCGGGGGAGATTAAGAACATGTGGATATTAAAAACATGGGGAGGTTAAAACATGAATTATGAAAAATGAAGTATTATAGGAATGTGAGAAACGAATAAATGTTGGGGAGACTAAAATATGAGGAGTTTAAAAACATGGGTAGGTTAAAACGAATTAAGAAAAATTGAGTAATCATGGGGATAATATAAGCAAATGAATGATGGGGCGGTTAAAAACGTAAGGTTAAAGATATGGGGAGATTAAAAACATGGTTAGTTTACATAGGAATAATAAAATGAAGGAAATTTGGGGAGATAAGAAAAATATAACATGGAGAGATTAAAGTCGGGTAGATTAAAACATGGGAGGTTAGAAATATGGGGAGATTAAAAACAAGGGGAGTTTAGACATGAATGATTAAGTATGAAGAAAATTCATTGACTTGAGAAAAAATGAGGAGTTTAAGAACATAGGGAGATTAAAAACATGAGGACGTTAAAATATGGGGAGATTAAAAACATGAAGTTAAAACATAAATTATGAAAAATGAAGTATTATAGGAAGGTGAGAAACGAATTAATTTTGGGGACACTAAAAATATGAGGATATTAAAAACATGGGAAGGTTAAAACGAATCATGAAAATGAAGTAGTCATGGGGATAATATAAGCAAATGAATGATGGGGAGGTTAAAATCATGGGAGGTTAAAATATGGGGAGATTGAAAATATGGAGAGATTAAAACATGGGGAGTTTAGACTTGTATAATGAAATATTAAGGAAATTTGGAGAGATGAGAAACATAAACCATTGGGAGATTAAAGACGGGGAGATTAAATCATTGGAGGTTAAAACATGGGGAGATTAAAAACAAGGAGATTTTAGACATTGATAATGAAGTATGAAGGAAATTTGGGGAGATGAGTAAAATATGGGAAGATTAAGAACATGGGAAGATTAAAAATATGGGGAGGTTAAAATATGGGAAGATTAAAAACATGGAGAGGTTAAAACATAAATCATGAAAAATGAAGGAATTATCGGGATATTATAAGCAAATTAATGATGGGGAGGTTAAAAACATGGGGTGGTTAAAAATATGGGGAGATTAGAATATGGGGAGATTAGAATATGGGGAGATTAAAAACATGGGGAGGTTATAAAAAAGAATTATGAAAAATGAATGAATTATAGAAAGGTGAGAAGAGAATAAATGTTGGGGAGACTAAAAATATGGGGAGATTAAAAACATCGGGAGGTTAAAAGAGGAATCATGAAAAATGAAGGAATCATGGGGATATCATAAGCAAATGAATGATGGGGAGGTTAAAACATGGGGAGGTTAAAAACGGGGAGATTAAGACAGGGAGAGATTAAAAACATGTTGAGATTAAAATATGGGGAGATTAAAACATAGGGAGATTAAAAATATGGGAAGGTTACAACATGAATTATGAAGAAATGAAGGAATCATGGGGAGATGAGAAAAAGTAAACGATGGGGAGATTTGAAACATGGGGAGGTTAAAACATGAATAGCGAAAAATGAAGGAATCTTGGGGAGATGAGAAACAAAACATTTGGAGGTTAAAACTTGAGTCATGAAAAATTGAATAATCATGGGGAGATGAGAAACATAAAACCTGGGAAATTAAAAACATGAGACGAGAAACATAAAACATGGGGAGAATCAATAAATAATTTACATGAAAGTACAACAATTACAAGTATTAATTATTTCTTAATGAGGTGTTTATAACATGTTTGGATTATTATTACAAATTATACATTTACTACTTACATACAATATAATAACAAGAAAATTTACTCACACCAATGTATGAGATTCACACAAAAAATGGGAAACCCTATGGAAACAAAACCATAAGATACATTCATCAAAAATAATATACCACGCTACATTAAGCAATGGAACATTAATCAAAGGACTAAGGAACATTATGAAAATGGGTAAGCAAAATATAATGAAGTGGAAAGAATATCTCAAAAAATTTCTTTACTAATAATTTGCAATAAATTCATAAAAGATCTTTGCCAATATTAATGTTGTATTAATAGATTAAATTGAAAAACGAAACACGTTATTCTAACAGTATATATATCAATATCAAAGCTAAAGAACGACATTCAAAACGAGGAAATAAATAGAAGGAACAGTGAAAGATCATTTTCAAGAAATGATGAAAGGAAAAGATGCTCAGGCACCTATTTGAAATGCATGGGTTTCCAAGATGGAAATAAAAGGATACAAATACAAGTTCATATAAAAGAAAAAATAACAAAAAATAATTAAAATGAGACTCCAACTTCAAAAGACATTTACACTCCGTGTGATTTTTGATTCATTGCTCAAGTACGGAAGGAAAATTAGCTTACACAGCATGCATCTCATATGCCGTTTGGCAAGCCAAAAGTATATTGTACACAATGATTGCCATAAACATCCAGTCCCAAGCAAAGAAATCCATGAAGGATTTGCGATGTATCATTTACATCTTTAGGATACATAAGACACTGGAAAACTAATTGCAACAAGGTGAGAAGTTCTATATAAATATTACTGATCTACACAAAACATGTTACACAAACACATAACAAATTCCAATGGAACATCTTATGACATATATCAAAGATGGTATAATCTGTTACATAATGTAAAAGCTTTCTATCAAAAAACACATTCATTGCAAGAGTGGATACACACTTGAGCAAAAGTCTGGGTGTACATGTGATTCTCTCCTGTTCAAAGAAGTCTATTTAACAAGACTTCTGCAAATACCTCTCGTCAAATGCTTTATGGAAATTTATATTCCCCCTCAAAGCCTCCATATGAGTACACCTGCTGTGCTATTTTTCACACTTCATACAAACTCGCATCCACATGATGCCAAGAGAAGCTAATTATCTGACCTGAAGCAAGTAGATGAAGAGGTGATCTTCCACTGCATCCAAACTCTCATCCACTTGATGCCAAGAGTAGCCAATTGTCTGACCTGAAACAAGTAGATGAAGAAGTGATCTTCCACTGCATACTAACTCTCATCCACATGATGCTGAGAAGCCAATTGACTGACCTGAAGCAAGTAGATGAAGAAGTGATCTTCCACTGCATGCAAACTCTCATCCATATGATGCTGAGTAGCCAATTGACTGACCTGAAGCAAGTAGATGAAGAAGTGATCTTCCACTGCATCCAAACTCTCATCCACTTGATGCCAAGAGTAGCCAATTGTCTGACCTGAAACAAGTAGATGAAGAAGTGATCTTCCACTGCATACAAACTCTCATCCACATGATGCTGAGAAGCCAATTGACTGACCTGAAGCAAGTAGATGAAGAAGTGGTCTTCCACTGCATACAAACTCTCATCCACTTGATGCCAAGAGTAGCCAATTGTCTGACTTGAAACAAGTAGATGAAGAAGTGATCTTCCACTGCATACAAACTCTCATCCACATGATGCCAAAAGTAGCCAATTGTCTGACCTGAAACAAGTAGATGAAGAAGTGATCTTCCACTGCATACTAACTCTCATCCACATGATGCTGAGAAGCCAATTGACTGACCTGAAGCAAGTAGATGAAGAAGTGATCTTCCACTGCATACTAACTCTCATCCACATGATGCTGAGAAGCCAATTGACTGACCTGAAGCAAGTAGATGAAGAAGTGGTCTTCCACTGCATACAAACTCTCATCCACTTGATGCCAAGAGTAGCCAATTGTCTGACCTGAAACAAGTAGATGAAGAAGTGATCTTCCACTGCATACTAACTCTCATCCACATGATGCTGAGAAGCCAATTGACTGACCTGAAGCAAGTAGATGAAGAAGTGATCTTCCACTGCATACAAACTCTCATCCACATGATGCCAAAAGTAGCCAGTTGTCTGACCTGAAACAAGTAGATGAAGAAGTGATCTTCCACTGCATACAAACTCTCATCCACATGATGCTGAGAAGCCAATTGACTGACCTGAAGCAAGTAGATGAAGAAGTGGTCTTCCACTGCATACAAACTCTCATCCACTTGATGCCAAGAGTAGCCAATTGTCTGACTTGAAACAAGTAGATGAAGAAGTGATCTTCCACTGCATACAAACTCTCATCCACATGATGCCAAAAGTAGCCAATTGTCTGACCTGAAACAAGTAGATGAAGAAGTGATCTTCCACTGCATACTAACTCTCATCCACATGATGCTGAGAAGCCAATTGACTGACCTGAAGCAAGTAGATGAAGAAGTGATCTTCCACTGCATACTAACTCTCATCCACATGATGCTGAGAAGCCAATTGACTGACCTGAAGCAAGTAGATGAAGAAGTGGTCTTCCACTGCATACAAACTCTCATCCACTTGATGCCAAGAGTAGCCAATTGTCTGACCTGAAACAAGTAGATGAAGAAGTGATCTTCCACTGCATACAAACTCTCATCCACATGATGCCAAAAGTAGCCAATTGTCTGACCTGAAACAAGTAGATGAAGAAGTGATCTTCCACTGCATACAAACTCTCATCCATATGATGCTGAGAAGCCAATTGACTGATCTGAAGCAAGTAGATGAAGAAGTGATCTTCCACTGAAAGAGAAAGAGGTACATGGTTAGAGCAGAGTTTTTTTTAGACTGTATAAGCACTGCATCACGAAATACCATCATTGGGGACGAAGGTTAAAACTAGCGATATATTTCTTCGCGTAAAACTAGCTTGACACGTGCACTCGCTGCAATTTTTTTTACTCAATCTCATAGGAAAATATGGCCACATATTTTATCTTCAAAGCCATAACTTTCTCTAACTAAACTATATAAGTTAAATTTTAATTATTTCTCTTCAAGAATACTTACAGGCACGTCCAATCACTTAGCAAATTCTCCCAATCACGTTTCTTTAGCTCTCAAACTAGTCTCTCCTATTTACGTCAGTCATTACAAAAATAACTTAAGACATAAGAGGAAATTATCGTCACTCATCCACCAAAGATCGCTGATACTCTAATGACTTTAAGAGATCTCCAGAGCGAGGCGTGTTCCACTCTCAAGACACCTCTCTCCCCATCACCATTTGCTATCTCATCCGATGGCTATCTCCTGCTGGTGGTATCCTGTAATGAGATCCGACTCGCAATAAGGCATTCCTCATGCTTTGTGGTGTCTACCAACACCACCCCACAGTTTTTTCTCCTCCTCCAACCTCTCGGGTAGCCCAGGTATCTGTAAAACAATTGGGATACGTAGGGATGTTTCTCCTTTATGTACACCTCCTTCCCTGCCAAGGGCATGGGAAGGTGTGTACTAGAAGGGAAATTGTTCAATGGGGAGACCACTCACAAAGGTTGTACGGAGACAGAGAGTGTGGAGGAAGACAAAGGCACCCCTAATATACTACCTCGCCGTGAAGTACAGGAAAATTACATTTACTGCAATACGTAGACAGGCATATAAAGTTGTGAATGAATCTGTACGTGTGTCTACCATTTGGCCTGGACCTAATTTCCTTGCAACATTCAGTTCACTAGCACTACAAGCTGTACTTCTGCAGTAACTCGTAAATATAAGTAACAATACCTCCACTTCCAAGACAGACTTCTTTATCACAAACATATATGTCTAACAATCATACGCTGGCTTCCAAACCGTCTTTTACCTAACAAGCACAATACACAACCTATTAATCATAAATACCTTTACCTCCCAAAACTATAAAACTTACCTTAGATCAGACATTAAACTCATACCACTAAATTTCTTCGCCTACAACACATGAATTCATTCTAACAACCACAACATTTATGAAAGATAAAACCATTCTGTCAAATAGTCACACAAAGCAACGCTCAATATATTTCCTTGGTCCTGACCACACAATGATAATCTATAAATCGCCACAAATCCCTATTTACAAAGATAAACAAAAAATCGGCCCACTACAATTTACGATATACAAATCAGCATCGCCCAGTCACACAGGACCATTACGCTGACACGTGCCACGCACGAATGAAAACAAGCAAATTGGTAAGAGGCGATGGACGAGGGAGAGGCGTTGGATAGGTGATGGGGGGTGGCTGGGAGAGGATAGAAAACCTTGCTTAGTGTGTGGGAGAGAGAGAGAGAGAGAGAGAGAGAGAGAGAGAGAGAGAGAGAGAGAGAGAGAGAGAGAGAGAGAGAGAGAGAGAGGATATAAGCCATAGGGGGAAGTAAGCCAACTGGGTAAAAAGGGTTATGAGTGTAAGGACGCATTTGGTTACTGCAGGGAGGGAGTTCTACACTCGCGGGGCCCCATCTCTTGACTATTCTCTACCTCCTTACCTACGAGTATCCATACTTAGATATTTCCTCAAAAGTAGGTAGGTAGATAGATAATTAAGTAGGTAGATAGGTAGGTAAGTAGGCAGATAGGTAGGAAAGTAAGTAGGTAGGTAGGTAGGTAGGTAAAAAGGTAGGTACGTAGGTAGATAAGTAGGTAGTTAAGTAGTTACGTATGTAGGTAAGTAGGTAGGAAGGTAGGTAGGTAGGTAGGTAAGTAGGTAGGTGGGTAGGTAAGTAGGTAGGTAGTTAAGTAGGTAGGTAGGTAGGTAAGCAGGTAGGTATGTAAGTAGGTAGGTAGGTAGTTAAGTAGGTAGGTTGGTAAGCAGGTAGGTATGTAAATAGGTATGTAGGTAGGCAGGACGGTAGGTAGGGAGATAAGTAGGTAGCTAGGTAGGTACGTAGGTAAGGAGGTAGGTGAGTAGATAGGTAGATAGGTTCGTAAGTAGGTTGATAGGTAGGTACATAGGTAAGTAGGTACATAGGCAAGTAGGTAGGTAGGTAGGTAGGTAGGAAGGTAAGTTGTCAGGGCGTGATCATGTCATGCTCGGTCATGCTGACGTTGCCATGCATGACAAGAGTGTGCTATGCTCTGTCACGCTGACGTTGCCATGACAGGAATGTGCCATGCTCTGTCACGCTGACGTTGCCATGACAGGAGTGTGCCATGCTCTGTCACGCTGACGTTGCCATGACAGGAGTGTGCCATGCTCTGTCACGCTGACGTTGCCATGACAGGAATGTGCCATGCTCTGTCACGCTGACGTTGCCATGACAGGAGTGTGCCATGCTCTGTCACGCTGACGTTGTCATGACAGGAGTGTGCCATGCTCTGTCACGCTGACGTTGCCATGACAGGAGTGTGCCATGCTCGGTCACGCTGACGTTGCCATGACAGGAGTGTGTCATGCTCTGTCACGCTGACGTTGCCATGACAAGAGTGTGCCATGCTCTGTCACGCTGACGTTGCCATGACAAGAGTGTGCCATGCTCTGTCACGCTGACGTTGTCATGACAGGAGTGTGTCATGCTCTGTCACGCTGACGTTGCCATGACAAGAGTGTGCCATGCTCTGTCACGCTGACGTTGCCATGACAGGAATGTGCCATGCTCTGTCACGCTGACGTTGCCATGACAGGAATGTGCCATGCTCTGTCACGCTGACGTTGCCATGACAGGAGTGTGTCATGCTCTGTCACGCTGACGTTGCCATGACAAGAGTGTGCCATGCTCTGTCACGCTGACGTTGCCATGACAGGAATGTGCCATGCTCTGTCACGCTGACGTTGCCATGACAGGAATGTGCCATGCTCTGTCACGCTGACGTTGTCATGACAGGAGTGTGCCATGCTCTGTCACGCTGACGTTGTCATGACAGGAGTGTGTCATGCTCTGTCACGCTGACGTTGCCATGACAAGAGTGTGCCATGCTCTGTCACGCTGACGTTGTCATGACAGGAGTGTGTCATGCTCTGTCACGCTGACGTTGCCATGACAGGAGTGTGCCATGCTCTGTCACGCTGACGTTGTCAGGGTATGATTCTGAGGCCAGGTGAGGCCAGTCATCCACGTGCAACACTGTGTAATCAAACACGCCAGTTGGGGTTCGAACTATCGCCTCAGTAGACCCATCCGTAGCGGACCCCAAAGGCCCAATCGCCAATGTCTACTTTAAGAACGTTAACTCACCCTTAAATCAACTTAGCTTGAAGCTAACGCTCTCAGCTAGGAAGCTACGAGTCTTCAAGCGAGCAATATGAACTTCTACAAATCTAAAGGCAAATCAGTTTCTACTGTCAAATTCTATCAAGTGCTTAAGATCATTTCCGAATATCAAGTATTTTCTGTGGAAAAGCCAAGTATGATACTTATGGAGTCAACCCTGTGAGTTCTGTCTATGCCTCTATTAGCTTTGCAGGGCCAAAGCTAATGCATAGCAGGATCTTTGAGGTCGAATTACCCAAACTATGATTCAAGTGGGGAGTTAATTCAGTCCATAAACCAATGCCACACATGTCGTAAATTATGACAATTTATGAAATGATGACAATCATGAGCAACAATAAACCAATTTAGGTTAAATAAGGATAACCACGAGCAAAAATGAGTTCAAATGAGTTTACAGGAGACAGACAGACAGACAACAGGAGACCTGACTGGAGACCTGTACTGGACTTAGTGAACAACGAGCCCCATGTACCGGACTTAGTGAACAACGAGCCCCATGTACTGGACTTAGTGAACAACAAGTCCCATGTACCGGACTTAGTGAACAACGAGCCCCATGTACTGGACTTAGTGAACAACGAGCCCCATGTACCAGACTTAGTGAACAACGAGCCCCATGTACTGGACTTAGTGAACAACGAGCCCCATGTACCAGACTTAGTGAACAACGAGCCCCATGTACTGGACTTAGTGAACAACGAGCCCCATGTACCGGACTTAGTGAACAACGAGCCCCATGTACCAGACTTAGTGAACAACGAGCCCCATGTACTGGACTTAGTGAACAACGAGCCCCATGTACCAGACTTAGTGAACAACGAGCCCCATGTACTGGACTTAGTGAACAACGAGCCCCATGTACCGGACTTAGTGAACAACGAGCCCCATGTACCAGACTTAGTGAACAACGAGCCCCATGTACCAGACTTAGTGAACAACAAGCCCCATGTACTGGACTTAGTGAACAACGAGCCCCATGTACTGGACTTAGTGAACAACGAGCCCCATGTACCAGACTCAGTGAACAACGAGCCCCATGTACTGGACTTAGTGAACAACGAGCCCCATGTACTGGACTTAGTGAACAACAAGAACCCAGTGTTAAGAGGCTTTAGTCAGAATAATATTGAAGAGATGCCAACCTGAAGGCAGTGGTCTGGCTACATAAGCGTCAGCCACAGTCCAGTAATGTACAGTGATCACAAGGCATTGGTGCACAACATGCGTGAAGCATTTTGGACAACAGTAGGAAAGTCGTGAAATATTAGCGACCCACATGTTGGTAGCCCTATTGTCGGGAGGTGCCATATAACACCGACTACCGATGTCCCCTTGCTAACAAATAGCATATATTTATATTTACATAAAGACATCGTTCATACACAATGAGACGTTGGCATTTCATCATGGGAGACAGACAGACACACAGTGAGTAACGTGGTTCACATTGATGGTGACGTATACAAGGCTATCTTTTTAGGCCAATAATGCTAGCTTGTGATCAACGCACCATGTGCTTATCACACACATCAACTGCTATGTGACAATACACGAAACACCTCACGTGTCAGGTTAATACACATCACCTATGAAATGCAATGTGCGATAATCATTCATGGCTCATGAACCGGTCGCTGGCTGGTCATTACAATACGATCCGTTAGGCTTATTCATACACTCTATTACACTATGGTAATATGATGTTCAGGGGAAGCAAAAGTAACTCATGCTTCACATCTTTACTGATATATCAAGCATGATCATATCTTAACCAGCTGCTGACACCAGTCAGCCTAGGTCTAGCCTCACCCATGCCATCAACTCATCGACAATGACAGCAGCGGCAGCAGCAGTACTGGTCCGTCCGGGGTCGTTTGCAGGGCTGGCATATGTGGCACATTGCTGGCCAGACGTGCTCCTGTGTACTAGGGTTAAGGTCTGGGGAATCTGACTGGATGTGGCACCAGTGTTCACAGTTAGCCCGGCATGTGTGGATTGTGCTACTATCGTGAAGGAGGTTTAGAAAGGGTCATTTTCAGGGAACAGCCATGCCTGAACCGAGGGCAGTAGAACCTCCTCTCTCAGGATCTCCAACATATTTGACTCCATTAAAGCGTCCTGGGTCAGCATCTGCCAACACCACCGGCCAATAATCAAGAAGTGACACGTCCACTCCTTCTCATGGCCACCACATGCTCAGCCTCGTTTCTGAAACGCAAAGCCCATCATAGAGTGGCCACAGACCATTAACCCTTCTATAGTCACGGTGCACGAGTCTGAAGGTTTAATTATCGTGCCCCGGTAACCTACCAGTGCGTCCGGTAGGTTACCAAGGTTCGATAATTAAACCTTCAGACTCGTTTGCCGAAACTTTATAGTCGATATTGACCACTGTCTTCAAAATATACATCATGGAGATTCTACTGATAATGTACGTTTCTGTAGGTGTTGCCAGATCATATAAATATGCTATACTAATGTCGGCTGTGCGACATGTCTATATACAGTAGTAAGCCATACAGGCTCCATATAATGTTTACTGTGTTTTTGGATATTTTAATGCAGTTCCCTTCAATTCGTTTGACGTTCAGTTACGTTGCATTAGTAACGCACACCACAACCTACAGACAACACACACACAAAAAAAAAAATCTATGGATATGGATGGATACAGTTAAGGCCACTATTTTCAGGAATAGTTAAGGCAGTCAGAGAGAGAGAGAGAGAGAGAGAGAGAGAGAGAGAGAGAGAGAGAGAGACTATCCTGATGTTACGTGGGCGCCAAACAATGTGTATGTGAATGACCATCTGAGCTGAAGGTCTTTTCGTCACAGAACACAACGCGTTCCCAGAACTCAGCTCGTCATTATGTCCGGCTTTTCGTCTGGCCTGAGACCCTTTCAGAACTTATCTGTGACGACTTACGCCGGGTTGAGTCACTTTAGACGTAGGTCAGTTGCGTATGCTGACAGCAGGGGTATGTGGAGCATCGCTAATGGCATTACCTATGACCTATTAAGTAGAAACCCCCTAAAAACACACAACTAAGAAACAAAATGATTGCTGGTTATCACGTCACGTTGCCTTACATCCTATCTCACACCAGGATATTTCACCACTATGCTTCATGTTACCATATTCAATAATCTATTAACATTTTCTATCATGTTAATCACATTATTTACCTGTTCTTCATCATCGGTGGTAGTGGAGCGTGGCTGGCATGTCGTGTGTGTAGCACCAATGTTTGCATGTGGCCCACTGCTGCCGTGCATATACCAAGCTGACGCACTATACCACAAAAGTTGTATGTGACCCGCTACTGCTGCTGATGCCGTGTATATACCACGATACCACAAACGTATGTGGCCCGCTACTGCTGCTGCTACCGTGTATATACCAAGCTGACGCACTATACCACAAACATTGTATGTGGCCCGCTACTGTTGCTGCTGCCGTGTATATACCAAGCTGACGCACTATACCACAAACGTTGTATGTGACCCGCTACTGCTGCTGCTACCGTGTATATACCAAGCTGACGCACGATACCACAAACGTATGTGGCCCGCTGCTGCTGTTGCCGTGTACATAAAACGATACCACAAACGTTGTATGTGGCCCCGCTGCTGCTGCTGCTGCCGTGTATATACCACGATACCACAAACGTTGTATGTGACCCCGCTGCTGCTGCTGCTACCGTGTATATACCACGATACCACAAACGTTGTATGTGGCCCGCTACTGCTGCTGCTGCCGTGTATATACCACGATACCACAAACGTTGTATGTGACCCGCTAGTGCTGCTGCTACCGTGTATATACCACGATACCACAAACGTTGTATGTGGCCCCGCTGCTGCTGCTGCTGCCGTGTATATACCACGATACCACAAACGTTGTATGTGGCCCGCTAGTGCTGCTGCTACCGTGTATATACCACGATACCACAAACGTTGTATGTGGCCCGCTAGTGCTGCTGCTACCGTGTATATACCACGATACCACAAACGTTGTATGTGGCCCCGCTACTGCTGCTGTTGCCGTGTACATAAAACGATACCACAAACGTTGTATGTGACCCGCTACTGCTGCTGCTGCCGTGTATATACCAAGCTGACGCACGATACCACAAACGTTGTATGTGACCCGCTACTGCTGCTGCTGCTGTGTATATACCAAGCTGACGCACGATACCACAAACGTTGTATGTGGCCCCGCTGCTGCTGCTGCTGCCGTGTATATACCAAGCTGACGCACGATACCACAAACGTTGTATGTGGCCCCGCTGCTGCTGCTGCTGCCGTGTATATACCACGATACCACAAACGTTGTATGTGACCCGCTACTGCTGCTGCTACCGTGTATATACAACGATACCACAAACGTTGTATGTGGCCCCGCTGCTGCTGCTGCTGCCGTGTATATACCACGATACCACAAACGTATGTGGCCCGCTACTGCTGCTACCGTGTATATACCAAGCTGACGCACTATACCACAAACGTTGTATGTGGCGCGCTTCATGGAAAGCTACGATGTGTTGACTGTAAGGTGTTCATTATACACGAGAGAAGCATGATACTACTTGTGGTGGTATCCGACAATGGTTACTTCGTTAGGGTTCAGTGAACGACGCAGTGAAACACTGCCCCAGGCAAACCAATCCTCTCACAACATTAGAAGTTGTGTGAATGTTTTCGGTAGTCACCCACTCCCCTTGTGCAGCGATACTCGTGATCTACTGTACCTGAGCAAGTAAACACAAGAAATAGACCTGACCCCAGAATCAAGGGCACCTACCCTTAGTTTACCTCTACCTACTCCAGCAGGACGCTCCTACCCATAGTTTACCTCTATCTACTCCAGCAGGACGCTCCTACCCCTAGTTTACCTCTATCTACTCCAGCAGGACGCTCCTACCCCTAGTTTACCTCTACCTACTCCAGCAGGACGCTCCTACCCTTAGTTTACCTCTATCTACTCCAGCAGGACGCTCCTACCCCTAGTTTACCTCTATCTACTCCAGCAGGACGCTCCTACCCCTAGTTTACCTCTACCTACTCCAGCAGGACGCTCCTACCCCTAGTTTACCTCTACCTACTCCAGCAGGACGCTCCTACCCCTAGTTTACCTCTACCTACTCCAGCAGGACGCTCCTACCCCTAGTTTACCTCTACCTACTCCAGCAGGACGCTCCTACCACTAGTTTACCTCTACCTACTCCAGCAGGACGCTCCTACCCCTAGTTTACCTCTATCTACTCCAGCAGGACGCTCCTACCCCTAGTTTACCTCTACCTACTCCAGCAGGGGGCTCCTACCCCTAGTTTACATACTCCAGCAAGGCACTCCTACCCCGAACCCCATATAGAAAACGCAAAATGGAGAAATGATTTACTTTAACGAGGTGATCATAGAGCTCCAAAGGGAAGTGTTAGTCAGCGATGGGCAATTTCTTAATGAAGAGCTGGAGATGACTATGGCTGCTCCAGGAAACCAGTTTTGCTAATTTTGTCTTTCCTCGGTTCGGTCTGGAAGGGAAAAGAAATTTCTTACCGACCATCCATCACTAGTTATGATGCAATCTCTAGCCAAATTTACTTTTGATTTCATGGTACGGAATCTCCAACCTATTCAGAGTCCACCTCGCAATCATGTATAATTACCTCGCAAACGAATGAGAACGCAGTTGGTTCAAGAAGTGGCGTCAACGTTAAACCACTCGAATAAGTACACACACACAAAAAAAAAATTTGACATTCGCAGATATTACACAATAAAAAAAATCACTCGCTAACCG
The DNA here is from genome assembly GCF_036320965.1 of Panulirus ornatus. Lineage (NCBI taxonomy): Eukaryota > Metazoa > Arthropoda > Malacostraca > Decapoda > Palinuridae > Panulirus > Panulirus ornatus. The sequence continues at coordinate 10,051,279 of NC_092251.1, forward strand.
AAGCATACACCTGAGACTCATAGTCTAGCTTAAGATCTAACGAGGGATTTATATATCATTAATAAAGATTTTCTATTGGCTTCCCAAAAGGAATCCGAAAGATATTTAAGAATATTCAATCTTTTACTGCAATTAGTTACCAAGTAATCAACATGACTTTTCCGATCAAGTCTTATGAAAATGCAAGCCTAATAATCTTACTGTATTTCGAAATGGGATCGGGTTGTCTAACGTTAAAAGCTAATTCGGGATATCAACTGCGATAATTTTGTTAGGCGAAAACCTAAATGTCCACTATAGAGCCTAACGATGAACGGACTCAAGCGCAGTTTTACTATATAACTCTTAAGATAGAATGTTTTAGGTGTTTTAAATGATCTAATGTGTCCTTTACGACGGAAAGCACACTGCTAATCATTTAATACACGCTTCGATTCTACAAAAAAAAAAGAAAATAGCCATCTGTTAACCATCCGAGGCTTGTTGCCGGGATGTAGGAACGAACTTGACATCTCATATTACCATTCGAGATATTGTCTGGTAGCCGAGATTTTCCAAATGTTATATTTGAGGAATTTTACACCGTTCGCCACTGATAAGTTTGGTGATGAACTTGGCAGCGATAACATCCTCGTTTGCTAGTTCCTCTACAATGTCGTTCTCTGACATATCCATAACATCAGTGCAGTAGATGACTCCCCCTGCATGAATTCATGGAAATTGGTATCGAAACCACAACGTCATGAATAAGGAACTTCGTCAACCTAAGTAGTTCCGCCACTCTCCGCCACCAGACCATCCATCAATGACCTTACTGGTTAGGAGAGGAATGAGGGAGGCAAGGAGTTGTTGCTCTGGTCTCATGGGCCAAAACTAAATCAGCATTTTTACTTTCTATGGAGGGTCCGTCACCACTGCCCCCTACGGAAGCAGTGGATGGCTTACCTGGGTCCATCCTATAAGGGCCTAGCCCCAAAATCTGGGGTGGCAAACCACCCCAGATAATGGGAAAAAAAACTAGCTACCCCTAAAAAAGATCAGGCAATTGTTTTATACTTTTCAGGGCGGAGCCGGTCGCACAAAGGCCAGGCGGAGCTCTCCTGCAGACACCCGTCAATGAAAGATGAATTCTGCATAAAAACAACCTTATAAAAGATATTGAACAATAACTTTCAGCAAACCTTAAAAACAAAGCAAGGGTTGCAACAACGCAGGGAGGAATAGCAGAGCCGCTACTAAAATTAAGCAGAAATGGATATTGAAGGCAAACTCCAACCACAGTCAGCACTATGCACACTACAAAACAGCACTTTCTATTAAGTTCAATGCATGGAAAAATTTCACTATAAACATAATGCTGATACTTGACTATCACAATGGCAATTTTAAACGATCCGTCCCACATATTTTTTTTTGAGCGATGGTATACGTCCTAATGAACCTAACCTAACCTAATCAAGGAGATGAATATTACTAGCCGATGCTTATGAAAAATAAGTCTTTCGATTGTATACAAATTTCGTAAATTCTGTAGGGCGTAAACTGTAAAATACCAGCACACAATTAACATATGGGGCTACCGAAAGCAGCACCTTGCACATTCATGATTACGAAGCATACAGCTTGACACAAAAATTCATAATTATATGAATCATCTTAAAATCACAGAAAATTAACTGAAGATACAGAAAAGATTAAAGAAAATCATCACAGCCATCTAGCCAACGAAAATGGCGGAGCCTTGCCAGGAAGTGTAATCCTACGTATTGATATGCTGAATAAAGCTCAAATAAGACTGTTTGCCAAACAAAAGGCACAGAAGCCAGTACTGCCATATTGCTAGAGTGTGACTTACTGAAAAGATCAATAAACACTACGACAACAGGCAACACAAACTTGAAAATCACAATGCAGGTACACAGGCATCAGTGGAGTCGAAACAGATAAGATTACACGATCATATGCAGTGTCACTGCATTTTGTAGTTTTGACTACGGCCGCTATGAAGCTGTGTTGGTTGGCCTAAGTCACATTTTGTGGTTTAAACTTTATTTATGTATAATTTCGAGTCTAGATGATAACTACTGATAACTACTTCATTTTTGGTGACGATGACTTCCAATGCTGTTGCTTTGTAGCAACTTGATGGAATTCAAGCGTTTAAAACCAATGCAGAGGCCAGACCACTGCAGTAAGTATGTCATACAACAAAGAATCTTTACTAGAAATCGTAGAAAGCTAAATGTGTAGCTTATGAGCAAGGCAGGAGGCAGGGAGGAGCGAATCCCATTAACCTTGTACACAAATGCTCTTGGGAAAATACTGCCACCTAGCACTGGTAACAGGCCCACTGAAAGGAATGTGTCTGTTATTCAAGCTCTCAGAAGAGGCTGTCTACCAATCTTTGGACATGCGGAAGCCATGTTCAAGGAACCGTTGCACCTCGCCAGCAGCGAAGCATAGCGGTGCGCATCTATGCTACTCTAGGGAGGGATGGCCTCTCTCAACCTTTCCTCTGAGTGAGTCTTTAAAGGGAAAAGCAATCACTCTTCACAGAACCACCAACAATAGTCAAAGTGCTCTACTAAATGCAAACTCCATCACGAACCTGCCTACCCCAGACACACGAAAACACAACACTGCACGGAAAACACTTCGTTGGCACAATATAAAATTTAACATATAGGGCTACGAGATGCAATCCCCAAGCACATCTAAAATTTTGAGAAACAACATTAATATCCAATTTTGAAATAAGTGAAGAATCCGAAATAAAACAATGCACGAAAGAACCGAAGAAAATAAAAAAAAAAGAAGTGGCAGATGACGTCCCAATCAAAACAACAATGGCGGATGCCTACCATGGAGCTGTAACCAGAGATGATGACAGGCTGACTAAAAGCTCATCGAAAACCGATTGCCACGTCAAAGCAACAGACACATTGCCATGGTGCTAACCCAAGTTTATATAACTTACTGAGAAGATGGGTAAACACTACGTCAGCAGGCAACACACACACACAAACACTTGAAAAAAACACTGAGCGTAATATCACAGTCCTCACTGGCGTCGGAACAGTTACGACTACATATTTTCCTGCGCAATGTCACTGCGCATGTTGTCATAGTAACCGCCGCAAGGGAGGAGCAGTGCTGGCTTGCGTGACTGGTGTCTAAGTATATTCATCCTTGGAAATTCATGTTTTCATTAAGCTAAACTTTATACATGAAAAGTTATATTAGTGAGACGTGAATATAACGATGTTTTTATTGGCTCTAATAGTTCTGAAAACTTGCCGATTTGAAAGTCTGACGAATTCAAGTCTCTCTCACACTACTAAGGCCGCCAAGCACCTAAAATTGGCAAATCATAGAACAGCACAGAACCCAACATTTACCTGAATTTACAAAGACGATTTGTAAGGCTTGGAAGTCAAGCAGGACGCAAGCATCAGCGAATTCCATTAGCTTTATCTAACTATGAACTCGGCAGATGCACTAGAAAAAACACTGCCACTTAACACTGGTTACCGACTCGTGAAAAGAACTTCTTGTTTGGGCGCTCACAAGTGACTGGCTACCAATTTTTGCCCTTGCGGAAGACAAATTAGAGCGATACAGGACCAAGGTTCAGAACACGACGAACCAATGAAGTTCGCGGGCCATGAAGCAAAGCTGGTCTCTAACAATATTCAGAGTGAGCCACTGACGGTAATACACTTTACCCTGATCCCAGCCCTGAACACACGGACACATAAAGCATTGCATTAAGTGTAAAAAACAATTCCCTTGTGAACACTCCACCGAGTGAAAAACACCCCTATAAACACTGCTCTACAGTCAAAAAGCAATGAACATATAAGGCTACCAGAGACAGCACTTCACATATATCTAAGACTAATAAACAAACGACACCATGTCTAAATATATGTGAACAATCCGAAGAAAGCAGTGAAGGTTAACGGAAGATTGAAAAGCTGAAATGAACCGAGTTGATCATGACATTCTGAACGAAACCAAAATGGTATCCGAACTTCCTACGAGCAGTGTAATCCTTCCTACGTGTTGATACGCGGAATAAATGCTCAAGGAAGTCCCACTTGTCAAGAAAAATGCACAGAAACATTGCCATAGTGCTTAGCAAAGTCTGACTTACGGAAAAGACGAGTAGACGTTTCGACATCATGCAACACAGACTTGAAATCCAGAGCGTAAGAACACATCCGTCACGTAAGGCAACACAGATATGACTACAAATGGAGGCCGTGCTCAGTGAAAGGGATACAAAGAAGCGCAAGTCAAGAATTTGACATACAAATTTTTGTGATGCTTGCAGTAACGCCGTCTGGGAGGGAGAATTAAGAACTATTAGAAAACGGGAAACATAAACCTTAACTACCAGAGAAAACGAGAAACTTAAAGGTAAGTCTAAGATATTCAAATGTCATAATTTCTTTAGATAAAGTCCTTTATTCTGTTTTGTGTGGAATAAATATTATGTTTTGCTTTAGCAATGCAAAAATTCAATATAAACTACATTTTGTTATATGACAAAATTTTCATGGTTCGTCATATTTTTTTTGCTGGTGCTAATATGACTTGGTAATTATGTATATAAGTCCGGTTTGTGCCGGTAATTTATCGTAATTCAAATTTCCCCAATACTCTTACATTTCACTTCATTCTTAGATAGTGATAAAGTGAAACAAATGATCGTGTGATATCTATTTGGTACAATACAGTATTGATGAATATATACATCAAAACATATTTTTGTTCACCTTATGATATACTGTATGTACATATATACACACATGCATGCAGTGATACAAAATACGATATCAAAGCATAAGTGTCTGACATGCATGCATATTGAAATTCACATGCAAACACAAGCAGTCGTAAATGTGCTTGAAATATAAATACAGACAGTAATACGTCTGTATCGTACGTGGACGTAAGATGATTATCAGGTCTTACAAATCAAGATAATTCTTTCAAAGTATAACAAGCTGATATGCAAGAGTATTTCTATCTACATGGAAATATATTGTCACACTCGTTGAAAATGAAAACACAGGCAGTAATATGCAGAGTCAGTTAACGTTTCATAAAAATTTTTAAAGCGAAATATAGGACCTTGCAAACAAACACACAAAGAAGAAATAAGAGAACACGTGTAATTATGAGTATAAAGCAGAAAATGAGGTAAATTAATCCCTGATAAGCAAGAACAGCTCGCTCCCTGATAAGCAAGAATGACTCGCTCTCCGATAAGCAAGAACGATTCGCTCCCTGATAAGCAGGAACGACTCATTCCCTGATATGCAAGAACGATTCCCTCCCTGATAAGAACGACTCTCTCCCTGATAATCAAAAACGGCTCACTCTCCTTCATAAGAGAAGTGAGACTAGAGATGTCAAATTCAAGTGTTGATGGTCGGAGTGAGGTGAAACTGCATCACTCCGTCCATGTGTCCGAGCGAAGAAAAGTAAGAAAGTCCTTGAGTAGTAGCTGAGCCCTCCTCAAATACTGAGTTCTCAGAATTTGCGCTTCGTATCGCCTTCAAATTACAAGGGAGATCTTCCTTACCGTCTTAGGGTCTCTCCTTTAGCCGGAAGCTCTTCCACGTTACTTTGTAGGGGAGTTTCGACCCCGCTGACACATCTCACACCAATATGGCACTTAACGTTGCATCCTCAGCAGCTTGAGGAGGATTTAAGAGCACTAAAAAGGATCATTATAAAGAGACGGTACCAAAATGTTGATGGTGGACGATAAAGGCGAAACGATAAAGAGAACGCACAGCTCCAGGTATGAGAAATACAGATTGACATTGCTCTGGATGACTTCTGAAGGTTAATCTCAGGAGCCTTGGAAGAAGTTTTACGAGTGGAAATGAGGAAGTTGTTCGTTTAAGATGAAGCGTATTCGTGCGACTGTGATGAAGTTTGTGATCTACAGATTGCATACATCTCGGATCGCTTCACAGTTTGAAATCTTACTTTCATATCAATTTCCTTAACAAAGAGAATAATACTGTAGTTGATTTGTTCTCCGATGATACAGCTCTGGTGGCTGATTCGATTAAGAAACTGCATAAGTTTGTGACTGCGTTTGAAAAAGTGTGTGAAAGGAGGAAGTTGAGAGTAAATGTGAATAAGAACAAGGTTATCAGGTACAGTAGGGTTGAGGGACAAGTTGACTGAGATGTAAGTTTGAATGGAGACAAAATGAGGAAGTGAAGTGTTTTAGATATCTGGGAGTGGACTTAGCAGTGAATGGAATCATTGAAACGGAAGTGAGTCACAGGGTGGGGGAGGGGGCAAAGGTTCTGGGAGAGATGAAGAATGTATGAAAGGAGAGAACGTTATCACGGAGAACAGAGGAGGGTGGATATGTTGGAAATGAAATGTTCGAGGACAATGTGTGGTGTGAGGTGGTTTGATCGAGTAAGTAATGAAAGGATAAGAGAGATGTGTGGAAATAAAAAGAGTGTGGTTGAGAGAGCAGAATAGGGTGTGTTGAAATGGATTGGACATATGGAGAGAATGAGTGAGGAAAGATTGACAAAGAGGATATATGTGTCAGAGGTGGAGGGAACAAGGAGAAGTGGAAGACCAAATTGGAGGTGAAAGAATGGGGTGAAAAACATTTTGAGCGATCGGGGCCTGAACATAAAGGAGGGTGAGAGGCGTGCATGTAGTAGAGTGAATTGAAACGACGTGGTATACCGGGGTCGACGTGCTATCAGTGGACTGAACCAGTATATAACAATTCAGTAGTTAATAATTCTACTGAGTTTCCTTTTCTACTGACTCTGGAACTTTAAGAATCTCATCACATTTTTCCAATGTAAGGTTTGAAACAACTATAATTTGTTAATCATAACCAATATCGAGTAATTTTAAATGCCTATGATAGGAAATCACAAAAGTTTATATCGAAAGTACCGTCAGTATAAGTATAGTAACAGCCGAGCAAATTTTGAATCGTGGGATAAATGAACATCGTCCGGATGGACAGATCCTCACTCTGTTACGGGGAGGGGAATCGAACCCTCTAAGTAATAACCTTGAGTAGCTCAATGAATGTCTCTCACTCAAAAGCACTGGTTCAACGAGGTTTATGACTGAAGCCTCGTTTCTTGAAAGGCACAAGACTCCATCTGTCGTAAAAAAAAGAGAGAAAAAAGACTCAGATTCTAAGTTGTAGAGGTGAAAGAAGTTTGCCAGACTTGAATCTCCATGTTGTTTACTCTCGGAGTTGACCCACGCGCGTTTTCTAATCCTGAGTCTGACGTCGGAAGAAGTTACCTCGTTGAGCAACAGTGAAACACAAGCCTCCGAGACCCCGTTGGAGAAGGGAAGATACGGAGTTAGCTTTAAGATGGTTTGGGGAACAAGATTCAACCGCTGGGGATAATTCTAAGCAAAGATTCACCAAAGAAAATTTGACGAAAGAATTGAGGTTGTCTAAACGGATAGACTATAGCGTTCTGTGAACGAAGAGTTCGATGGGAGGATGAGGCATTATTACGGAAGCTGTTTCTGTGTTCAAACTGAGGCACTTTAGATGTTTATTAGATAGTCTAGATGCGTGGAAACGTTAGGTCTTACGATGAAACGACGAAGCTTTGTACCGAATCAAGGTTGGAGAGTAAAGCTAAGCAACTACGTCAGTGTGGTATCAGGTATTTTGGTCGCTCCACCACTGTGTTTTTCGGTATAAGCAATCATTACCATTTTTGTTCCAATATCGGGGATCGGGGAAGGGACTTAAAGCCTCACCCGGAGCTTCAACTTATTGGTTCGTATCGATGAGACAACGACTATTGCCACTATCGTTTGTTTCCCCGTCTTGATCCACTGCTTCGAGAACTCAACGAGACTGAAGTGTAATCAGCAGCTACTACGAACTCCACTCCCCACATCTTACTCTACGCTTTTCTTTCCTTTAGACATTTTGGGAGCGACTAGCTGAAATGGAGTAATTAGAAACTTAAGGTCTTTCTTTCCTTCTCATCGTCAACATCCAAGTGAATAAGTAGAGATTAAGGAAAGCTCAGAGACTTATCAAGTACTTAAAGATGGTTTACTCATGTATTTAACCGACCCTTTTTACTGCACAAGATTGTGTATGCTTCGAGACTTAAACTGAAAGTGATTAAAGTAACTTTTCTTTTTTTTTCTGGACTCTTTAGAAGTTATCTTTTGTCCCTTCTGCAAGGGAGGTTTGCCTCGCCCAAACACGGGTCCAGGGCCTTCTTCCCTTTCCTGATACCCGACGAGGATAAGAACCCTGGAGCTGACTCTTACGGCGCGCTTGTCGATCTGCCTGGCCGGCCCTTGACTACGGTCAAATTTTGTTAGCTTTTCATCAAACCATTTTTATTTGGGGGGAAGCTGTCACCACCTTCATTCCTCTAGCCCAGAATATCAACGTAATTGCAATCATAGCTCGCAGCACCCTTTCAGATTCGCTTCTGTTACTTTTTCTCTGGGATGCTTTGTGGAAGGTATTAAGAATATATGGTGTGGGAGGCAAGTTGTTAGAAGCAGTGAAAAGTTTTTATCGAGGATGTAAGGCATGTGCACGTGTAGGAAGAGAGGAAAGTGATTGGTTCTCAGTGAATGTTGGTTTGCGGCAGGGGTGCGTGATGTCTCCGTGGTTGTTTAAATTGTTTATGGATGGGGTTGTTAGGGAGGTGAATGCAAGAGTTCTGGAAAGAGGGGCAAGTATACAGTCTGTTGTGGATGAGAGAGCTTGGGAAGTGAGTCAGTTGTTCGTTGATGATAAAGCGCTGGTGGCTGATTCGTGCGAGAAACCGCAGAAGCTGGTGACTGAGTTTGGTAAAGTGTGTGAAAGAAGAAAGCTGAGAGTAAATGTGAATAAGAGCAAGGTTATTAGGTACAGTAGGGTTGAGGGACGAGTCAATTGGGAGGTAAGTTTGAATGGAGAAAAACTGGAGGAAGTGAAGTGTTTTAGAATCTGGGAGTGGATTTGGCAGCGGATGGAACCATGGAAGCGGAAGTGAATCATAGGGTGGGGGAGGGGGCGAAAGTTCTGGGAGCGTTGAAAAATGTGTGGAAGTCGAAAACGTTGTCTCGGAAAGCATAAATGAGTATGTTTGAAGGAATGGTGGTGCCAACAGTGTTGTATGCTTGCGAGGCGTGGGCTATAGATGGAGTTGTGCGGAGTAGGGTGGATGTGCTGGAAATGAGATGTTTGAGGACAATATGTGGTGTGAGGTGGTTTGATCGAATAAGTAATGAAAGGGTAAGCGAGATGTGTGGTAATAAAGAGAGTGTGATTGAGAGCACAGAAGAGGGTGTTTTGAAATTGTTTGGTAACATGGAGAGAATGAGTGAGGAAAGATTGACAAGGAGGATATATGTGTCAGAGGTGGAGGGAATGAGGAGCAGTGGGAGGCCAAATTGGAGGTGGCAAGATGGAGTGAAAAAGATTTTGAGTGATCGGGGCCTGAACATGCAGGAGAGTGAAAGGCGTGCAGGGAATAGAGTGAATTGGAACGATGTGGTATACCGGGGTCGACGTGCTATCAATGGATTGAACCAGGGCATGTGAGGCGTCTGGGGTAAACCATGGAAAGTTCTGTGGGGCCTGGATGTGGAAAGGGAGCTGTGGTTTCGGTGCATTATACATGACAGCTAGAGACTGAGTGTGAACGAATGGGGCCTTTATTGTCTTTTCCTAGCACATGCGGGGAGAGGGGGGTTTTAATTTTACGTGCGGCGAGGTGGCGATGGGAATGAATAAAGGCGGACAGTATGAATCATGTACATGTGTATATATGTATATACATGTGTACGTGGGTGGGTTGGGCCATTCTTTCGTCTGTTTCCTTGCGCCACCTCGCTCTCGCGGGAGACAGCGACAAAGCAATATATATATATATATATATATATATATATATATATATATATATATATATATATATATATATATATATATGTATATATATATATATATATATATATATATCTTTTCTTTTCTTTCAAACTATTCGCCATTTCCCGCATTAGCGAGGTAGCGTTAAGAACAGAGTACTGGGCCTTTGAGGGAATACCCTCACCTGGCCCAATTCTCTGTTCCTTCTTTTGGAAAATTAAAAAAAAGAGAGGGGAGGATTTCCAGCCCCCCGCTCCCTCCCCTTTTAGTCGCCTTCTACGACACGCAGGGAATACGTGGGAAGTATTCTTTCTCCCCTATCCCCAGGGATATATATATATATATATATATATATATATATATATATATATATATATATATATATATATATATATATATATATATATATATAACCACTCTCTCTCTCTCTCTCTCTCTCTCTCTCTCTCTCTCTCTCTCTCTCTCTCTCTCTCTCTCTCTCTCTCTCTCTCTCTCTCACACACACACACACACACACACACACACACACACACACACACACACATATCCATTTTCAACTGAGACCACTACGGTGTCAGTAAACACCAAGGTTTTCAGACACCAACTACTGGAAAAAAAAAAATTCCCCTGACGCTGTATCAACACAGTAATATCCCAGGCCACTATAAAAAAAAAGAAAAATTAAGCTATTGACGGGGGTGAGGGGAGCTCCGGGAACAGGGAGGGGAGTAAGGGAGTTGGGATAGAGTTCCCATAAGGGGAGTAAGGGAGTTGGGATAGAGTTCCCATAAGGGGAGTAAGGGAGTTGGGATAGGGTTCCCATAAGGGGAGTAAGGGAGTTGGGATAGAGTTCCCATAAGGGGAGTAAGGGAGTTGGGATAGGGTTCCCATAAGGGGAGTAAGGGAGTTGGGATAGGGTTCCCATAAGGAGAGTAAGGGAGTTGGGATAGGGTTCCCATAAGGGGAGTAAGGGAGTTGGGATAGAGTTCCCATAAGGGGAGTAAGGGAGTTGGGATAGAGTTCCCATAAGGGTAAGAAAGAAAGGGACTCCTGCGGCGGAGGGTAGAAACGAACGAAGAGAGAGAGAGAGAGAGAGAGAGAGAGAGAGAGAGAGAGAGAGAGAGAGAGAGAGAGAGAGAGAGAGAGAGAGAGAGAGAGAGAGAGAGAGAGAGAGAGAGAGAGAGAGAGAGAGAGAGAGAATAAAACGAGGGAGGGAAGGAAAGGAGGGAGACCATGATACGGATACAGGATGGAGCAGATGGAGTTATGTTTGAGCAGTAGGGAAGGGAGGCAAACCTCATACACTGGCGGAGAAATGTATTGTACCACAGCTCTTCAAAATACTCGAGTTCTGGTGGTAGTTAGTTCATCTCATCTCACGCTATTGATCCCAAAAGAAATGACTATCAAACTGAGACTTACAAATCTGACTCTAATTTCGTTGCAACTTCGTCTCGCCATTCCATTCCTTTCCCTCCTCCATCACCCTATCAAAACTCCCCTCAAGAACAGCACCAGAGAATTCGATTCAGTTTGTGTTGCAGACACAAAAACATTAATAGGCATATCCTAATTTCTATTACACAAGGACCGATTTATATGACAGTCCTGGTGTTAATCAAGACTCTTCTAAAGACTTTTGCAACCCATGGTTACGCTCCTTCCTTGTAGGAGGGGTATGTAGACTCCTTAGGAGTGAGAAGTTCTCTCACAAGTCTGTAACTCCTATGATACAGTCTGGCCACAGAAAACTCTCAAGTCGCCTCAGACAGGAGTCCAATAACAACTTAATATTCATATCGTGCCTGTATTGAAGCTTTTCACCAAGTAAACAGAGGCGTGTACACAGTCTCCAGTTATACCATAATCAGAGTCACTTATTTTTAAATCAAACAGTGCCAATAAACTGCTCTCATAAAGTGTGGCTAAGGCGTGCAGTCATCTGATGTTACGAGCCTCTGTCTCTTTAGTAAAATCCTGAGACCTAAACTTTACAGCAGGGGACACGCCCTCTTGGCCCGCACCCCTGCCTCATTATGCAGTTTACCTGTGTACCTTGACGATATATACTCGCCTCCTTCACCAGGTGGTAATAGCAGGTAACTAGCCATATAATGGGTATAGTTATATACTGTGGTATACCGTATGCTCATACTTAGTCACCTAGTTATCCTCTAGAATCCGCGAGAGACGGTGAGGTCATGTTCTTCTTTAGGCAAAAGGAATTTAACAAGACGTTGAAAAGAAAAAAGAAAAAAAGCTAGAATAAAAAATGCAATAAAAAAAGGTAACTTCAGACTGTAAATATCTTAACAATGATATTCAGAATTGCCTGTTTTCTTCCACCCTCAGGATACATGAAGCTTTGGATCTTACGTGATTAAGATTCGTCTTTGGACAGTACCTTAGTAAGAGGAAATGTATTTGGCCACCCCAGTAGTAAGATCAAAGACATGCATGAGTAGCATTCTGCCAAGAGCGTGAACATCCTTGAACATAGGAGCAAGTCTCGTACTGGAGACTAAAACATTTAACCTTCCAACAACTCTGGAGCAAAATCTTTTGAACATATGTCCTCTATAAACATCCATATCGTCCAATTTCTCTCTGGCGTGAATGGTCTTACGTTTCCCATTTGAACCTCTGAATGGGGCATTTTGTCGGTCACCTCTTCAGTAATTCTGTTGCCAAATACAGCAATATTTACTTTCCAAAGTAGTCAAAATGAATTCCTATAAACCTGTTTGGTTCTACTGATTACGTGTTTGTTCGCTCACTTGGTGACGTATCGTCCTATGAGAACTTTCGATGAATGATTCATGACGGCCTTATCGGGGGGGGGGGTGTGTGTGTGTGTGTGTGTGTGTGTGTGTGTGTGTGTGTGTGTGTGTGTGTGTGTGTGTGTGTGTGTGTGTGTGTGTGTGTGTGTTGGGGGTGGATGGATACATGATTTGTCTCACGTGAGTGTTTTTGGCTGTGGTGTTCGTAGCCCCTTTCTTAAGCCAAAGGCAAAACACATTATACAATATTTCTTAAAAAAAATAATTCGATATGGTAACTTTCCTTCCTTGGTTTTGTACTCTCCGTTTGTCGTCCAGTGTTTTATCCATATCTTGATCGCATCCTATAATCCTACAGTGTTTTCTCTGAGTTTTGATTATGTCCTATTATTCTACAGTGTTTTGATCTGGGTCTTCAGCGCGTCCTATAATCCTACAGTGTTTTATCTGGGTCTCAGTCGCGTCCTGTAATCCTACAATGTTTTATCCATGTCTTCTTCGCTTCCTACAATCCTATAGTATCTCATCCTTGCCTTCAGCGCATTACATGTTTTTTATCCTAGTACGCTTCTGACACGTACCTCTCGTTTGTATCCTGCCAATATCCTGTAAAGTGCTTCTACATGTCCATATAGTCTCCTCATCCCACCGGGTGTAACAGCTTTACTGAATGGTTACACTAAAAAAGTATTTCGTGCTCACCACTTTACAATGTCTCATTTGAATGTATATATGATGCAAAGTTTCGATAATCTCCTGGGAATAGCGCGCGGGGTGTAAATATACAACTGGTGCATACTGATATGTAAATGAATATGGTTCATTCATGTCTAATGTATTAACGGCCCGTATTTAGCTGAAAAATGCAATGGATGTGTATTTTGTGTGTGTGTGTGTGTGTGTGTGTGTGTGTGTGTGTGTGTATGCGTAGAGTCGTGGTGCGACAGGCAAAGAAGCAAAGCTGTCATATCACGAACGAACTCGTTGAAGAAGAGATACAGGATCACATACCAGCCAGGATAACCTCTGCTATTCGATCAGCACAGCACGGCGCACTCTGGCCAGCGGAGCAATACTCGACCCAGGTAAAGTTTTCTAGACAGACGCTGCCCAGGGACGATCGCTGACCTCTCCCAAATGACCAGAGGTGGCGTTTAGCGCGAGAACTGGGTCGACGGTGGATATGCCTAAGTGATATGAATACAATTGTGGTCGAGGAAACTTAAGGAGGCAGTTATGGTGTGTAAACAGTCGGATGGCTTAGAAAACAATTGGTCAAATGTGTTGGAAGAATGGTCGTAACGGTCTGTAACTTGTGTAGGTTGTTCAACTATTTGTTCCATCTCGTTAAGGAAGAAATGAAAGGAAAGGGGGGCCTCAACCTCGTCAAGATCGTTACGATTAGATCCCTAGTTAACGTCCATAAGCCATATCCAGCATGTTCAAGTGAAACGTGAACCTCGTTACGTATCTATCAACACACTTATATTCCTTTTCTATCTACAAACTTATGTTCATTCGTTCACTGAGATCAAGGACTCCCTTTCCAGCGTGGTACTTTCATATACACGATACTGCAAAGTAGTGAAAATGACTTTTCCAGTGTTGGAAAATATATTCGCGAGATACTTTCTTGATACAAATATTCTCTTCTCTTACAAAAACCTACGTTATCTATTAAATGATTATTTTTTTGGGGGGTGAGAGATAAGATTATTAAAACACTAGTGAAAATATTGTTAACTATCCTTCTTTATGCCCATTCTTTTATTCCAGGCTCATATTTTTCTCTCCCTGTGTATTCATCTCTTAGCTGCGGCTGATTTGATAAACCGTTCAGTTATCATTATCATTATACTTGTCAATATCACTGCTAGTATTACAGAGACCCACGCACAAACAGAAAGAGACAGGTGAACAGACACAGACAGAGAGTCACGCCAGTTCACACGCAAGCACACCTGTATGATAAAACAAAGACAGGCAGACGTAGTTAGGCAGATAGAGAGAGGGAGAGAGATAGAGGGGTGGGGAGAGAGAGAGAGAGAGAGAGAGAGAGAGAGAGAGAGAGAGAGAGAGAGAGAGAGAGAGAGAGAGAGAGAGAGAGAGAGAGAGAGAGAGAGAGAGAGAGAAATATGTTTCTTTGTCAGTGTACTTTCCCCTTCCCTCCCGTCTCTCCTCTTTCCCCCCTATTTCCCCCTGCACTTTGACCCAGGTGATTCATTTCCCACACACGATCTCACACTCTCTCTTTGACCGCTTTGGCCCGTTCCCTCTCTCTCTCTCCTCTCATAACTGTCGGCATTATGTCAGGTCGGGGGATGAGGGGCTTCGTAATGAAAATCGCCCGAGCGACGCCCCCTTCTTAGGTGGCCATTTGGACCTTTGGCTATGGGGTCGTCACATTAAAGGTGGCGTATGTTTATGATACCATTACGTCCGGCCGTGGCAGAGGGCGGTGCTTGACTTACAGACCCCGTGCTGGCATGGCCGTGTTTCCGTAAAATGGTACAAGGTGGTGTTAAGATGAAGTACGGACGACGCTGCGTTCCTCGATGTTACATGTTGCCGAAGGGAGGGCCTATGCCATACGTCGCAATTATTCTTAAACGATACATTCAACAAGACAAGGAATTTGACCAATCAAGCCAACACCCTTTTACTTATTCGTATTAGTTCATTCCATCAGTACGCATGCGTGTGTGTGTGTGTGTGTGTGTGTGTGTGTGTGTGTGTGTGTGTGTGTGTGTGTGTGTCTATTTTCCGCTTAATAAGGGCAAAGAACGGATACGCTAACATCAAAAACGTGACATCTGTCTTATAACTAAGGTTAGACGTAGACACAAAATGACATGATATTTCAAAATAAAAAAAGGGAAATATTAACGTCAGATATCTCAAGAGGACATAAGAATTGAACTTCAGGTCCCTTGAATGAGAACGACACATCCTATTCATCCTTTTCAAAGCAAGAGATATCAGTTTAATGCATGTAGACGGCACAGGACCCTAATTCATAACCTCCTTTGCAAAAAAGGTAAATTATTCCCATAAGATTTGTATCCTTATCCTCTGAAAAGAATTAAAACGGAAGCAGCGGTTCCTTCTTACACGGAGAAATGAAGATTTGATCTTATCAATCCAACTTTTCCAAACCTAAAATGAGAAACGTTGATTGAGCTGTACCTAAGAAGGGGCTCCTGTCATATCCTAAAAGAACGACATGGTTGCCGCTTCCCTTCCGAAGTCATCGCCCCTCACGCTGATCAAAGACACTGCTGAGTATTCCCAACTCCTTAAGCACTTGCTTCGGGGTAGGACAGATGGTTTTGGCTCTGCCCTGCCGAGCTGGGATGAAGGACTGGTTACCCTGGTGAGAGAAAGGGAGGGGACGGGGCGGAGAGAGAGAGAGAGAGAGAGAGAGAGAGAGAGAGAGAGAGAGAGAGAGAGAGAGAGAGAGAGAGAGAGAGGTGAGAGGGAGGTAAAGCCAGTGTCGCTTCGGCCTCGGTGTGAGTCAGACGTGTTGGTGGTTCGGATTTGAAAAGTTCATTCGCGTTGCTCCGTCGTCTATCGACAGCACTTGGTTCTCACCGCGATGAACATAGACGTCCATATCTTTCGCCACTTGCTCAGTCAGTCTCTTCCTCCTGAATTTTGTGGTGATTATACGCGTTAAAGTGGTAGCTTATCAGGTTAATTATCAAAAGACTGCAAATGTTATCGAGTGAATCATTCCAAATGAGTATAAAAAAGACGTTTGATAAACCAGTTATTCCCATTGCATTCTAACAGTGCAAGATTTTCTTTTATATTAGCTGAAACGACACGACAAACTGAATGCCCTAATCAAGGCCATCTCATTAAATATTATATATATATATATATATATATATATATATATATATATATATATATATATATATATATATATATATAGCGTAAACCACGTATCCAATCTATTGATCAGACCCAAGGGAAGGATGAACAGTCGGGTTAACTGTGGACCGGCTGCCGCGACCAGGATTCGAACCTATGCTGTCTTGACCCCTAAGTGGCCCGTGGATGCATCACAGTCAGCAACGCTAAGCGCTACGCAATGGAGGTCCATTACTCTTTAACCATTGGCATTCACCGCAATGCATCACTATGAAACAGTTCCATGTTTTGATCCAGCTACGGGTGAATTTCCTTGGTTATCAGCTATCACAGCAGAACAAGGACACATTCCAATACGATTCAGATATGAATTACGTTCGAATGTCGAAGATGTAAACCCTCTTCACTAACTAAACTCTTTCTTTTCATTCTAGTTACCCAAGAACTTCATGCCAGATGTTCTTTTAGCCCAAGTCTGCGCTACTTCCAGTTGTAGGGAAATGTGGACTCCTCTGGAGGGAGAAAGTCTTTCATATAACTGTATTGCCAGTGATACAGCTCTTCCAAAGGTGACATTTCTCTAGAGGTGAAACCTCATACAGGCAGCGTATGATAACACCTATCAATACAAAAACATATATATCTTTTTCATCCTATTCGCCATTTCCCGGGCTAGCGAGGTAGCGTTAAGAACAGAGGACTGAGCCTCTGATGGAATATCCCCACTTGTCCCCCTTCCCTGTTCCTTCTTTTGGAAAATTTAAAAACGAGAGAGGAGGATTTCCAGCCCCCCGCTCCCTCCCCTTGTAGTCGTCTTCTACGACACGCAGGGAATACGTGGGAAGTACTATTTCTCCGCTATCCCGAGGGATATATATATATATATATATATATATATATATATATATATATATATATATATATATATATATATATATATATATATATATATATATATATATATATATATATTTAAAATGAACACTAACATCCATGTTGCTGCTGCTTCATTTGCCATTCACACGCTTCAAATTCTTGTTTATTCATTATCAGTAGGGTACAAAAATAATGAAAGATTCGTTAGGATCTTTGCTGAATGATATATACACACAAAGCAAAACCAATAATCAAAAAAAGTATACTATAGCTAAATAAACCAATCAAAACCTAAAACACATTCAAATGAATTCCAATGTGAACAATGAGAGGATGTTATGCCACAATAGACAGACACAAATAGGAGAAGATTTGAATAAAATGTGCAATAAAAGCATATGATATGAAATAAAGGGTCGAATCATCATTTACCAAATGCTAGAATTAAAAGGAAACTGTAGGTTTAGATAACAATTCTTATGCTGTTGGAAAAAGGGTGGAGGAACGAATGAATGTAGAGAAGCTAAATTAGCAATTTTGAATTATGTAATCAACTTGTGTTCTGTCTCAATAACCAAAAATTCATTATAACATGCGATTTGAACTCACACTAGAAAGAACCCAGAATTTTGAAGTCAATAGATTGTACAATTTGACAGATCCAGTCTAGTGATATTCAAAACTCTGGGCTGTGAAAATTGTGATGCTGACTTGTGCATTTAGGGAAAAAAATCTGTGGATGTGACAACATCAACCTAAGTTAAACGATTCCTCACCATTCCTTAACATTCACTTGGAAAGTTAAGTCTAACATGAAGCCTTCGATCTCCTCTTCGATCTGAAGAGGGAGACGTGCAACTGTAAGCTTTCTGAACTTTTCCCTGCCACCAAGACTTTGGCCAAACCCGTGGCTCGTGCCCGGTTGTTGCAGCTTCCCATAGTTTCTTTATAGAGACCAGTCACACGGGGATTGACCGTCATGATATACCCCTCTTTATCTTCCTCGAACTGAGAATCTATGGAACTCTGTCCTCTCTCTCTCTCTCTCTCTCTCTCTCTCTCTCTCTCTCTCTCTCTCTCTCTCTCTCTCTCTCTCTCTCTCTCTCTTCTTCCCCTCTTCCCATAACCTTTCTACTCCATAGAGGAAAGTCTACGAACACATGAAGAACTCTGATGAATTTCTTCCTTTCCTGTTCCCTATCATCCTTTTACCTGAGATGGTCTTGATTGCAGCATATTTTGCCCTTGTCATATTTGTCACCATTACACACACACACACACACACACACACACACACACACACACACACACACACACACACACACACATATATATATATATATATAAATATATCTTAATTTTTCTCTGCGAGTGTCTGTGGAATATATTGAACTGGAAGGCTTCTTAGCTATGATATTTCTGAAGGTATCAGGAGAAGTAGAATTAAGATAATAGAACGTAGAAAATGGAAGGAGGAGGAGGAGAAGAAAGGGTATAAGAGGAGGAAGGGAAGGTAAAGAAGGAGGAATATGAAAGGTCACATATCCTGTACCACTGACGCAATATTCAGCTGTAAATACAACGTATATTCAGGGCTCTGATTAATGGGTCTGGTACTATAATCAAACGTATATTATTTCGTAATTTCAGTTATCACACTGACACTCTGCAATCCATGATGAATGGTTTTGTTCTAAGTTTACATTTGGCCTGAACAGGGATTTTACTTAGAGTGAACATAGCCTCATTACTCGATGATATATTGCATAGTCGAGCAAGGGAAGTGAAAAAAAGAAAAGAGTTTAATTGAAAACTTCACATTAGCTCTCTGAGATTCATCCCTTCCTTATCAAACGCTAAAAGCTGATACAATGAAAAGTATCTGTAGTATTATGTATGTGGAAAGAGATTAGAAAACTTGATACAAAATCAGTAAGACATGCAACATATATGTCCTATCATTAGAAAACTTATTCTCAATGATGAGTTATTTACGATGACAATGCAGAGTGGTACTGGGTGCGTCCTATAATATTGTCTTCCCTTGTCTTTGGGAATGCCAGGGAAAGTAAAGCTATTTACGTTAAGATCTCAAGGAGGAATGAGCTTCTGAGCTGTGGCTCAACTGCTAATGGATCAGAAGCCATCTGAAAGTGGCCGTCTTGTGATGATAAAGTCTACAAGCGTCGCCTCAGGAAGTAAGGTTCCCTGAAGCTATCAGGGAGTACTGACCAGACGGCAGCAGCCTTGGAGGTGTGGACCGCTGCTCCCGAAGGGACAGACGACCCAGGAGGATAGATAATGGCCTTCTATCACATGCTTCTGACGTTAATGATCCTCACGTCGCAAGGTACGTATACTAGGGTTGAGGAGGGGGGAGCATTAACGCACTCTCCAAGGGTGCGTTGTTCTGTAGAGCCACAGGAACAACGTCCGAGTGTGTGTGTGAAGGATGGAACCCCCATTTATGTAGTGGCATATCGGCTGGCAGTGGAGAGTGGAACTCATGAGCTGTGTGTGTTGTCAAGTGTCGTATGTGAGATGTAAGAGGTTTGGGCGTTCGTGGACTGTGCGTCCACCAAGAAACAGCTGGATGAGAGAGAGAGAGAGATAGAAGCAAGCAGCCTGAGAGAGAGAGAGAGAGAGAGAGAGAGAGAGAGAGAGAGAGAGAGAGAGAGAGAGAGAGAGAGAGAGAGAGAGAGAGACTCATTCACCACAGCGACTACAAGGGTCACGTATCCCCTTTCAAGTCTTGGCACAACCCATCGGTCCCAAAATGTCACCAATCGTTGGAGAGAGAGAGAGAGAGAGAGAGAGAGAGAGAGAGAGAGAGAGAGAGAGAGAGAGAGAGAGAGAGAGAGAGAGAGAGAGAGAGAGAGAGAGAGAGAAAAGACAAAGCTACGAATTAAACAAATTCCAGTGGAGTTGGGACGTATGATAATTTGGGAGAACGTATTCTTGCTGACGTTCGCGTGACATCTCGTGTAATTGGGACGTCAAACATGGACTAAGAAGGACCGTGAGGGAATTGCGAGAGTGGCTGAGGGGGAGGATGATTCAGTGGAGTAATGGGGAAGAGGGAGGGAAATGGCTCGAGAGGTGAGGGGAAAATGGTGATGATGATGAGAGAGAGAGGGAGGGAAATGGCTCGAGAGGTGAGGGAAAACGGTGATGATGATGATGAGAGAGAGAGAGAGAGAGAGAGAGAGAGAGAGAGAGAGAGAGAGAGAGAGAGAGAGAGAGAGAGAGAGAGAGAGAGTGATAAAGATTCGCCGGGATCATGATTAAGAAGCCTTTACAGGAATCTAACAGGTCAAAACGGCAAGAAACCTTTTTGGCTGTTTTCATTCAAGTGTTTGAAAATTTTCATTCATGATTTTTTTTTCCCTCCCCCTCCGCCAGTCTTACCGTATGTGCAACTTTAAGCTACGAACGGTTACGAAAAAGAGGGAGCGTATCAAGTGGCAAACTGGATAAGAAGAGGAAGAAGCAGGTAGTGAACTGATAGGAAGACAGACTTGGAATACTGTACGAAGATATTGAGACGATGTAGTGAACATGTACAATGAGTCTAGAATTGTTCTCATGAACTGAAATGGACAATGAAAAGGTTAGAATTCAATCGAAAAAAGGAACTAACATATTTAAAAGATTACAAAGGACAACGAGACATATGAATTTCAGCAAAACTGGCGTCCCTCAGGAATAGTTCATCAGAAGAAGCGTGAAGGAAAACGTGATTTGGAAGGGAGACTGAACCAGGGACGCGAATCATTTGAAAGAAGCTGAATCGGAGGTAAATGACAAGGAATTGAAACCTGACTTAAGAGAACTTATCCAAGTGCCAGCTCAAGTTCGGGCGGTGAAATAGATCCACTCACCGTTCGTCTCCAGGGGTAACAAGCTCTGATCTAGATCAGGAAGGACATTTAGTTCCATCTGGCGAACCAGGGTTGACCCAGAAGGAGTTAAGAGTGTTGACTCGTAATCAGTTCACTCGCTTGGTTGACACGTTCGGTCATCTGGGCTCAGCCTCAGTCGTCTAAGGTCGGTCTGAAATGGCTTGTATACAAGTTCATCTGGGTGTCACCTTTGTGAGTCATCGATCCACCTTGTGTTATCTGCAGTATAGGAAGATCACCTTCGTTGTCTTAATTGCATCCAGTTCACCTGGGAAAAATAACTAGGTCACTTTGTGTCCACATGGCTGGCATAGCCTACAAGGTAAGTAATCCTTGTGTTTATATTAAGGCACCGTTTGTAAATCCAGGTCATGTAGGGTTAACATGGTTCACATAGAGGACTGAGTATTCTAGGGCTAATTCATCCGGTTTATGAATCGGGATTCGAACCATGCTTCGTGAACGTGGATCCCTTGCTGTCAACCTGAATTGCCTGGTTCATAATTTAGGTTATCTAAGGTCATCTACCGGTAGCAAAGTTAAGGTGGGTGTGGAACTTAGTCGAATTCATCTCAACCAAAGTTCATCTTTATCTCCTAGACGTAGAGAAATGTTATCATTCAGTCTTTGTTACATGGTGTCAGTGTTGGACACTTTGAAATATTCAAATTCAACCTGAGAAATACAACCATCAATTTGTGTCATCCATAGTCATCAAAGTCATCTACTTTCAGGTAGGTCATATGAGGCCATTGGATTCTGCAAACCAAATCTTTGATAGAGTAAAAAACTTAAGCATCTTGTCGCCCTTCCTTTCGTACCACACACACGTCCAAATTAGATGAGGATCATATCTTCCTTATGCCAGGTATATCATGGTGTACCGTGACGACAAAACAATTATGGCAATACCAAATCATATGGGAATACTAAATGTATAAGCAATGGAAATCGATCTTTAACCTATTGCGATGCTTTCCTTGCGATGTTCTTTTGTCATGAGGGGGTAAGTCAGGATACCTCACACCCCACTTGATCTCTTTTACCAACTCTGTCTATAGCACTCATACTTGAACCGCCTGATTTGATTACTCAAACTAAAGACTGGTGAATGGGGGAACGACTGCTGAACTGGCTTAAGGTTAACTCTATCGCAGATGTTATTGATCAATGAAATAATCATTAAATTGATCAATAAAATAATCAGATGTATAGATATGTATATGTGCTGTGTGTGGACGTGTATGTATATACGTATGTATGTGGGTGGGTTGGGCCATTCTTACGTCTGTTTCCTTGCGCTACCTCGCTAACGAGGGAGACAGCGACAAAGTATAATAAAAGAAATATAAATGAAATAATCAGTAAGATCTTACGTTATCATCATAACTAAATGGATGAACGTCTCAGTGTGTGGTAGCTGAGGTATGAATGTAGTGAAGGCCTCCGCTGTTTTTTTACCTCATATACAGTGGCCTAAAAAGACGTATAAGCAGACAGACAGACAGACAGACAAACAGACATACAGACATACACACACACACACACACACACACACACACACACACGCACGCACACACACGCACACATACAAACACACACAACCACCCACCCACACACTCACACACACACACACACACACACTCACACACACTTACAGATCCATCTCTTGATTTCTTTCTTTATTTCTATGAACACAACTGACTGCAGATACATTTGTAAAACAATGTTTCCATCGTAGAAACTAATCAAAAAATATATGAATATCCAGAAATCTGTTGTTATTTATATAACGTTAAAATATCGGAGTATAATTACCAGCTTTTCCTCATTAGTCTAATGTTTTAGGTCAAATTTCAGCCACGATATATTTCCAGCTGTCTGAAATTAGCACCGACCTGATGCACTTGACTCAACGTTTGTTTATATATCGCTGAAATTAGCGCCGACCCCGTGCAGTTAGCGCAACGTTCGCTCGCATTCAGCACAGCACTTCAAAACATTTCTTGATTTCACCAAAACTTGTTTGCTGGCGTCCAGTAATTACACCAGACTTTCCCGTTTTACATCCCACTTTTCCTCTCTCTCTTTCTTTCTCGCTCTCTCTCTCTCTCTCTCTCTCTCTCTCTCTCTCTCTCTCTCTCTCTCTCTCTCTCTCTCTCTCTCTCTGTCCCTCTCTATTTCCCTTTCCTTTCTATATCTTTCTCCGCCTCTCATTTCTTCCCTCTCCTCATCAAGTCCAGGTTATTCTAATGTTCCCTCACATTCCTCACTGACACTCTCCATATTCTTTACTCTCGCCACAATCCTTGTCTCCTTACCTCGAGGGAAGAAGCAAAAGCAGTTGAAGGGAAGAGGATAAGGAAGGAGCGAAT